>NC_133618.1:637608634-637773728 GCF_048593235.1 Sminthopsis crassicaudata | reverse complement strand
GGAGAGACGGGGGAGAGACGGGGGAGAGAGAGAGAGAAAGACAGACAGACAGACAGACAGACAGACAGACAGACACGGGAGAGAAGGGAGGGAAGGAGAGAGAAAATGTTCAAATCATCACTTTTAAAATATCTCTTTAACAAGGAGGAGAGGATGGGATGGAATGGGGAGAGACTTGTTCAAACAGCAAGGCTGTTGGAATAGACTAGAGGAGTCTACACCAGGATATAGTCAGTATCAGAGGAGAGAATGAGCATGTGAGGGAGATGTTGCAAAGATTAAACCAACATGACTTGGCAACAGATTGAATATGGGGAGTTAAGAGTGAGTGAGGAAAGAAGGATGACATTTAGCTTCCATCTGTTTTCCATTATTTCTTCTTGAAGAGATCAAATGGTTGTCCTTCCTCTTCTTTTTAAGAATTGAGTGGCTCACAAACTTTCTTGCTTTTTCTGCCTACACAGAATCTTAGTCAAACCCCAGCCAAAATAATTTAACAGGACTCTCAAAAAGCTGCTGTAATTGCTCGGTCCTAATTCCCAGATGCACATACCTGGGAACTTCAATCTTCATGATTTCTTTGTCCCTGTCTCTCAGTGTATGTTCCTGTCTCTGTCTCTGTCTCTGTCTCTGTCTCGGTCTCTGTCTCGGTCTCTGTCTCGGTCTCTCTCTCGGTCTCTCTTTCTCTCTCTCTCTCTCTCTCTCTCTCTCTCTCTCTCTCTCTCTCTGTATGTGTCTCTGTTTCTCTCTGTTTCTGTCTGTCTGTCTGTGTGTGTGTGTGTGTCTGGTTGTCTGTCTGTCTATCTTTGTATGTCTCCTCCTTTCCGTGAACTTGTCATCAAATCATTTCCTTAAGCAAAGACTGGTATGGAATGCTGGATTTATAGTTATAAGTTGGTCAGGCTAAATCCTACATGTGAAGTAATTAATTTCATTGAAAATTTTCTGCTTCTGAAAAATAGTGATTTCCATCCTTGGCCATGAATTAAAATGCCTTCCAATGTGATTGGACTGGATGTTAATGTTGTTCAATCATTTACAATCATTTCTGATTCTTCATGAACCCATTTGGGATTTTCTTGGCAAGGTTAGTGGAATGGTTTACCATTTCCTTCTTCAGCTCATTTCTTTATAGAAATGATGAAACTGAGGCAAACAGGATTAATAATTTATCTAGAGTCACTGAACTAATAAATGTCTAAGGCCAAATTTGAACTTAGAAAGATGAGTCTCCCTGTCTCTTACCTAGCATTCTATCCACTGTGCTATCTAGCTGCCACATCTTTAATATTTAACTTTAATCAATTTAACAGTTGTTAATGTAACAGTTTTCAAGGAAACATCAGAGAGTCTATAAAGTGCCATGTACAATCTGATAAGATGATCTAAGGAATTAGCTAAAATATATGAGCCTGGAGAAATATATATGGAATTAATCTCTCAATCAACAAGCATTTATTAAGTACTCATGTTCTAGTCCCTTTGCTAAGTGCTAAGGATACAAAAAAAAATAAAAAATAAAAAAATAAAAAAATAAAACTACCTACTCTCACAGAGCTTATTCTATTGGAAAAGAAGCATATATCAAGAAAGAAGCATCATATCTGACAGGGTTTTCATATGATAATGGTCACCTTTTTTGAAGGCCTCTAGTCAAACTCCCTCATTTTGTAGAGGAGAAAACTATAACTTAATTGAGAATGATACATTTGAAGCTAGAAGGAAGTGTGATTCAGATCAAACTGCTCACTTCACAGATGAAAAAGATGAGGTCAGGGAATCATATATGTAAAGATGATAGGGATCATAGATGCCATTTACTCATACTTACTTGTTTAATGGAGGAAGAAACTGAACCTTTCTAAGTCATGTGACTTGCTTGAGTTCCTACAGGTGGGAAACTATAGAATAAGGATTCAAACAAGACTTTCTGATCCCAAACCAAGGACCTTTCCCACTGTACTTCACTTCCTCATTCATGGATACCTTAATAAGTTGGAGAACATTCAGAGAAGGGCAGCTTGCATGACATTCTGAGGTTCAGGCTATATTAATGCCTTTAGCTAATTTAGCTAATATTTATTGTTTTTATTTTATTTATTTTTATTTATATTTATTTATTTTAGTTTTAATTTATGTGATTTATGAGATAAAGCAAGAATTTTTATAACAGTATAATTTATGAAATAATAATATAAATATATATAACACAGTATGAGATAAAATTATTGCATTTGAAACTACAAATCTATTATGTATATCTATTATGCATAATATCATGTAATTTCCCCTGTTTTTCCCCTTTTCTTCCCCCCCATCCTAGAGAGGGTTATCATTAGGCACAGATAAATATAGATGTATATGTGTGGAATTATATATATATAGTATGTGTGTGTATATATACACATACATTTTTCCACATATATCCACTCATATCTATCTATCTATCTATCTATCTATCTATCTATCTATCTATCTATCTATCTATAAGGGTATATATGTGTATGTTGACATATATGTTTATGTACATATATAATCATTCTATACTTTTATTTATCCAGATAGAGGTAATGTCTTCCTTCATATGTCCTTTGTAGTTAGTTTGTAGAAATAAAAAAGAATCCCATCTAAATAACTATTGATTAGAGAAATGCAAATTAAAACAACTCAGAGGTACCACTTCATATCTCAGATTGGCAACCGCCCTCTTAGGAAAAGATAATGATAAATGTTGGAGGGGATTTGGGAAAACTGGGACACTAATGCATTATTGATGGAATTGTAAAATGATCAAACCATTCTGAAGAGCAATCTGGAACTATGCCCAAAAGGGCTATAAAACTTTGCCTATATTTTGACCCAGCAGTGCCATTACTGGGTCTGTATCCCAAGGAAATCATAAAGGAAGGAAAAGGACCCACATGTGCAAAAATGTTTGTAGCAGCTTATTTTGTATTAGCAAAGAATCGGGAAGGGAGTAGATACCCATCAATTGGGGAATGGCTGAACAAGCTGTGCTACATGAAGGAAATGAAATATTATTATTCTATAAAAATGATGAGCAAGCTAATTTAGGAAAAAGGCTTAGAAAGATTTACATGAACTGATGCTGAATGAAACAAACAGAACCAGGAATATTGTACACCATAACAGCAAGAATTTGTGATGATCAAATATGAAAGACTTGGTTCTCCTTAGTAGTTCAGTGATCCAAAGAAATCCCAATAGAAATAGACTGAACAGAAAATGCCACAACTAAGGAGACTGAATGTAAATCAACACATGCTATATTCACTTCTTTTTTTCTGTTGTTTTTTTTTAATCTCCCATGATTTTGCTCTTTTGCTTCGATTTTTCTCTTCCAATAGGATTCATAAAGCAATGTGTATTAAAAATAAATAAAATTACTACAATAGAAAAATCCTAGAGACCATGATAGCTGACTTACAGCAGGTGAAGGGCTGCAATTACAATTATTCTGTTGGCTCCAGGGTCTAGATCTGGAACAGTGTTTGATAACTGCAAAGAGACAAGTTTAGGAAAAACTTCTCAAAATTGAGTCAATGTAAAATATAAGGAGATGTCTTGGCTTCTCACTAATTATAATAAAGTAAAGGCTGGACGACCACCTGTCAGATAAAGTATAAAAGGGAAACTTTTAGGGATGGACACCTGCTGAGGCCCTTTAAATTCCTAGGTACCATGCTAAGTCTTGGGAACATACAAAAAGGTAAAAGCAATCTTTGATTTTAAAGGCATCACAGTTTATTAGGGACTCAACATGCAAACTTCTTTTTCAAAAGAAAGTATATACTTACTAAATTGGAAATAATCTACAAAGAGACAGAAGTTAAACCAAGGGAGAGAAGGAAAGACTTCCTGTAGTAGGTAGAATTTTTATCTAGAACTTGAAGAATGCCAGAAGGTATAGATTGGAAGGAGAGAATTGCAGTCAATGAAAATATCTAAACTTGAAAAATGAAGTGTCTTGGTCACTAAGCACCTATTCAAATATGAAATTCTATTCTCTCTAATCAGAAACACAAAGGTGGAATGGCCTTGTTTCCTGAAAATTGTTAGAGTAAACATCAATGATGTCATTCATACCTATTCATTCATGTTGATATGCCATGCCCAAAGAAGGATGCAATGGAAGATCATGGATTTAGCATGGGAATGAGTCTCAGAAATCAACTAATTCAGCCAAGTCATTCTACACCAGGAGAAACTGAAGCCCAAGGAGGAAACTTAATGTGTTGTGCTCCAAGTCAGAGATATTACATTGTAATGTCTAAACAACAGAGCTTTTCTGACTCTTTATTGAGTGATCATTCACCTCCATCACATGGAAATCATCTGTTCAATAAGAAGATAGGATTTGATGGTTGTTAAGGTGGTCAATATTACTTATAATTTATAGAAAGCTACTTTAGCTGTAGAGTAATTTATATTTTTTAAAAGTCCAAGAATCTTTTGAAAAATTCTAAACGAGTATTTTATTCTTTAAAACTTTGGGGCAGGAAGAGACCTGAGGGATCACCAGTCCAAATCTTTTATTTTATAGATGATAAAACTAAGACACAAAGAGGTGGTAATTATAAGAGGAAAAATTTGAACCCAGATCCTCCAATTCTAAATCCATATTTTGCACTTCACTATTTGGAAAGAATCTGGATTAACACACACAGAAACCGTAAGGGGTGAACATCTAAGGGAGAAAGAAATATTTTCAGAAGGATTATCAGAGAGCACCTAAATAACAAAAACAAAATCTTGAACCTTTTCTATAAACTTTATTGATTTGCCATCTAAATGATTTTTATAATGATCTCCAACTACTAGGTAGAATAACAATGGATCCTTCCTAGGAATACTTGGATCATTGGTGTCTTTTATTCTCAGCTCATGAAAACCTCCCTGACAGTTATCTATCATTCAGCGACATCTTTAAAGAACACAGAAACACAATGGCACCCTAACAACAACCATGACAAATATAAAATGTCCTCATCACAATGAGAAACCACAAAGACAGAGACAGTGGCTCAGTAGAACTTGACTTCTTGGCTCCTGATATGAATACTATTTTTTCCTCAGTATCTCCCTCACTATTCACATGGTATAATTAGTGGTTTCAGCTGGCACATAAATTTTACTGAATAAAAGCCAAGAAAAAGTGCACTATGTGAGCATGGGTGTATATATTCAATTAATAAACTCACTCTGTTTATTCTTCCTCCCTGTACTTGATCTTCACTGCAAAACTGAAGCAAATATACTAGCAATTATCATCCAATTATCCAAAAGTGTGTATTTGATTTAATTCCATATGGATGACTATCTTCCTTCAGAGTGGAGGTGCTTTTGTAATTACCTAGAAAAGAAAGCTTACTTTTCTTCCCTCTATTCACCCCAAACACCATTTCCCCAAAGTAGTAAATTGGCTTCCCTCTATGAATGCAAGCAAAATGTTTTTTTTAAAATGTGAGGATATGTAGGAAACAAATTCACTTTTTTCATACCAATAATAGGAAGCATCAGAGAGATCAGCTGTAATTTATTAAAAGATGGTTACCACTACATCATGATTTGTAGGCTTTAGGTCTGGGATTTAACTTTGTTCTCCCCTTTGTGCTAGGTCTTTGATTTGGGTAACTGCACTAGATGGTGATCCTTCATTATTGGGACCATAATTAGCTAAACTTTGTTCAGCTTTCAACACAAGAAACAGAATCTATAAATTAAAAGGGAGAACAGAATATAGCCAAGTGACACAGTGGATAGAGTATCAGGTGTGGTGATAGGAAGATACATTTTCCTGAGTTTAATTCTACTTTAATACACTTACTGGCTATATGACCCTGTTCAAGGAACAACTCCATTTCCTCAGTTTCCTCATTTGTAAAATGAGCTGGAGAAGGAAATGGCAAACCACTCTATATCTCTGCCAAGAAAACCTCAAGTGGGACTACAAACAGTCAGACACAATTGAAAAATGACTAAACAACAACAAAGAATATCTTGTTGACAATGGGAACAGCAGTGTAAAATTTGTATTAGATATATGTGATAGAGATATATGGAAAAATCATGGAATGAAAGATAGTAATATCAAAATTACTGGAAAATTACTGGGAAATTACCTGGAAATACAGGTTGGGGGCAGATGGCAAAGAATTAAGAGTTTTTACGGGAACCAGAAGTAACAAAAACTCATTGGAGTGTCTCAGAGGAGACACATGGCCAGATCTGTGTTTCAGGGAAATCCCTTTGGCTGCTATGCTTTTAGGATGGGTAAAGGTAAGAGACATGAGGCAGGGAGAATAATTTCAGTGATGAAGGTGAGAGGTTAGAAGAGCCCAAACCACTGTGGCTGCTTTGTGAGAGGAAGAAAAACTAAGATTTAAAAGGTAAGGGGAGAGAGTCAAGTCAAAGATAATGTTAAGTTTACAAACTGGGGAGTCAGGCTAGGAGGGGAGCAAAGTGGTACTTTTAACAGAAATAATGAAATTTGGGAAAAGGGGTAGTTTGGGGGGAAAGACAAGTAGTACTAGTTGACATATATTAGTTTTGAAGTGTTTCCACTTCAGCCAGTTTCCACTAAAGAGAAGATGATGAGGAACTAAAGCTTTGGGGAGATCCTGAAACTGGAACAGGGAGTCATCTGCTTAGAAATGGCAACTAAACCTTTGGAAGTTAATCATATCTCTGTGAGAAATACTGTAAATGAAAGGACACAGGATAGTGTCTTAGTGTACCCTTGTAGTTAAGGTCTGTGATGTAATTGGTATGTGATGAGTCATTTAAGGAGAATGAGGAAAAATGGTTAGATAGGTGAGGGGAAAAGAGAGTATCCTGAAAAGCTCTAGAAATAACCATGCAGATCTGATGGTTTTAAATATAGCAGAGAGGTCAAAAAAAAAGCTGAGGAATGAGGAAAAATGATTTGTCAATTAAGAGATCATTAGAAACTTGTGAGAGGGCAGTTTCAATTGAGTGATAAGGTCAGCTTTAATTGAATGATAAGCTTGCTTAGAGAGTGCTGAGAAGTGAATGAGGAGAAAAAAATCACTGGCAATGAAAACAGCAAGCTCTCTCTCTTATTCCAGAGTCTAGATGAGAAATGTAGAAAAGATATAACATAGTCATTTTATGGGATGGCTGAGTCCAGTGGGAATTTTGGATTTTTTTTTTAGTGGATGGTAGGTAACAAGCAATGACAAAGTTCTTACTATATACCAGTTACTGCTCCAAGGTCATTGGGAAGCAACACATGAATAGGGAAAAAAATTATTGATTAAAGATGGTAGAATGAATGATTGAGGGGGCAATCTACTGGAAAAAAATAGAAGAGATAGGGAATAATATGATTATGATTGGCATTACCAGAAGGGCAAGCTCAACTGATGGAGAAATGGAAAGGAAAAGGAAAGCATTTCTGGATGAAGAAAAGAGCAGAGAGTTCATGCCAATGGACCTCAACTTTCCCATTAAAATAAAAGCAAAGTCTTCAGTTGAACCCAAGCGAAGAAAGGCTTAAGAAGGAAAGCAATGGTTTATAATAGCTTCTATGAGAAGTAAGATAATAAAATAGAGCACATCCCTACATATATTTAAGTACAAGTCAATATCTTGTTTTATATATAATACAGCACATATATATGAGTGTGTGATATATCTACATATATGCATATACATACTTATATGAGAGAATAAAAGAAGAGCTGTGATTTCTTAAAAGGGTCCTCTAGTAAATAATTTCAGGGAAATTATCTTAGTTTCAGAAAGGTTAAGTAACTTGTCGGAGTCACAGATTTAGTGTCAGAGGCACAATTTAAATGAATGTCCAAATTCCAAGTCTCCATATTCCATTCTTTATAAATATACTCCTCTAATAGATTTGTGATGGAGAGAGTTACACATCCAAAGAGAAGACATAGAGACGGAATGTGGATCACAGCAGAATATTTTCACGTTTGCTTGAAGGCCAATGGAACCAGAGTTTTCAGAAACTGGCATAAAACCATTTAGTGAGTTTGGAAAACCTAAATATCTCCCACATCATCACTGTGAGCAGCACTGCAGTAGACATGGCACAGATGACAAAAAGAGAGAAACCAGGCAAGTTTCTGCCCTTCAGCTGCTTCTGGACTCACAGGGGAGAATACGTTTGGGTAAGCAAAATCACTGCAAAACTGGGACATGACAAATATTCTCACACTATTTGCTAAGTGTCTAGCACATACCAAACAGTATAGTGCAGTTGAAACATGGATGGATACAGTCAGGAGAAATGAGGTAAAGTCTTCACTCTATAATTTACCCTCTAAGGCAAGTCACTTAAATTGCCTGTGCCTCAGTTTCCACAAGGATAAATTGTGTCAAAATGCACTTAAGCATACATTTGTGTAGAGAGATATGACATGTATATGTTTCTCTCATATGTAAATATACTATAAAATATATATCAGTATGTATAAATATATATGGACAATGTCAATCAGAAAAGATATATAGTGAGCTAGAAAGAGAGATAGCATTATTGATATATCAATGGATGGCAGCAGCTAGTGATTCAGTGGATAGAACACCGGTGGCTGGAGTCCAGAAGATCTAATTCAAACCTGGCCTGAGCCAACTCTCTATCTATTCTTTCACATATCTATGTGTATATATAACTATATATAAACATTTGTGCATATGTGTATAGACATACATATGTACATAGACATACATATGTACATGTACACATGCAAATTGCAACTTGGAGAGAGAGTATGAAGAAACTTGAGGATGGAAACTGCTGATTTTTGATGAAAATGTTAAAATCCCAGCATGAGACCTCTTTCTGATTGCCATTTTTTCCCTTCAGAACAGCTCATCTGGCTCCCAGAGAACAGCACACCATTAATACAAAAGTTCAATATTTATCCAGGTTCATCTTCTTGAACTCTTTCTGTTTCTTTTGGATTTGTTTGGCTGTTGATTTCTGAATGTTCATTTTGGCACGCACAATTCACCTCCAGCTGACAAGATGCTCAAATACCATTTCTCCATCCACTCCCACAGTAATAACAAAAGGCAGGAAAGTTGATTTTGAACAGATGAAAAGAAAACTCATTTTGCTTTCAGCCAAGGGGGGATAGTCTCAAAGATGCACCCAGGCTTTTGATTGTACAAAAATTCCCATATAATTTCAGGGCAGCAAAAGTCAGGATGGCTGCTTGAAATTTCATGGAAAGTTTTTTGCTCTGATCAATCCCAAACAAACCTGTAAGTATCAAGTATCAAGGAGACATGAGCTGTGTTAAGGATACTCTGTTACTTGAACCTTCTCGGGCCATTGTTCTAAATACTGGTAGTGGATGGAAATGCTTTTTGCAGATCTGAAGTATGCAGTCATAATTTGCTCTTTTTATCTCTTTTTCTTTTTCTTTTTTCCTTACCTGGTCCAGCCATCTACCCCAGATTTCCTCATGGCTTTTGTTTTTACAACATAAGTAGGAAGTATAAAGAAGTCAGAGACAAAGGCCATAGATTTCAATATTAAAGTTGGCACTTTATAAGTGACCTTAGGGAAGCTGTTTATATTTTGGGGAGCCTCAATGTCCTTTTCTATAAACATATTGGACAAAATCATGTCAAAAGTCCCGTCCAATTATAGAACTATTATCCTATGATCTACAATTCTGTGTACGATGGCACAATGATGACGGTGATGATGATGAAGAAGAGCATATTTAGGACACAGAGGCAGCCTTAAAAGTCTAGATTTACAATATCATTTTTAAATGTTTATCTCTTCTCATTGTGACTCTTTGTGACAATTTAGCAAAAACAATCGATACATGAACCATATTTGCCAGGCAAAAATATGAGGTATGATTATGCTATAGATAGCTTTTTGAACAGGCAGAGATTTGTCCAAAACCTTAGAACTTCCCCACATTGCAACATGAGTCAGATTTGTTTTTTTAAGAATCAGTGTCATAGGTGTATGAAAAATGGCAAGAATGAATACATTATTATAGCTATTGTTAACAGTTGTTGAAATAGGAGATCCTGAATTGAAGTGGGGAATTTATTGGTGAGAAAGATAAGAAAAAACACTGTTGAGAGAAATGTATCATTACAGTTGATAAGACTTTATAACTGACTATAATACAAGAGATGAATCATAAGCATATTAAAAGTTCGAACTTGTGTTTACTTGGAAAATGATGTGGCATCAGTATAGTTGGGGGAACTTTAGAATAGGATAGTGTTTGGAAAAATACAGAAAGTTGAACATATTAAATTTAAGATGCCTGTGATTCACCCAGTTATACATGTGCAGAAAGTAATTGGTGATATTAAATGAAATTTGTAATGGAAAATACATAGCAGAAAAAATGTGAAAGGTTTCGTATACTTTGATTTTTGAAATGAGTATTTAATACTATAGAAAATGAAGGACCAGATTTTTTTTCCTTTTCTAAAAATAAGTATGTCTTGAGGGTAAAGTCAAGTTGGAACAATGAAGTCAACATTTTTGACAAGTTTTCCCAACATACCCCTCTATCACAATTTAAAAGCATGTGAAACCAAATTTTAAAAGAGGTAATCAGGGTAGCTACAATTTACTAAAAAGATACTCTAGGCCAGACCTTTTTTAAACTTTTTCCACTCACAATATACAATAGTTCTACAAATCAAAGATTTATTGATACTAAAACATAATTTATGAAATTCACATTCAGTTATGAGAGCCCATATAGAGTCACAAACTACAATTTTAGAATCTGGGCCATAGATAATAAATTAATTTATTTACTGCAGACATAAGTATATAAAGGCATAGGATTTAAATTCTTGAAGGAAAATTTAAATGAAATATAGGAGAATATAGACAACAAAACTATAATAATGATCTCAATTTGCTCCATTGAGCCTAGATATATTTTACTATAAAATAAATCATAAGGTAATTAAGGATATAAAGAGAAGTTTAGAGATTTAGATATAATCAATTTCTATAGAATGTTGAACAGAATAAAAAGGAATGTATTTATTCTTTTCACAACATTGGGGCTAAACCAATGGTGCAATGTCCCTGTGTTCAGGAAAATCCATGTAAAATTTTTTGGCTCTTCCTTTGTATCAGAGAAGTCTGAAGTTTTCCTTTTTGTGTGGGATATTTACAGTATTAAAAGATAAAATGTTGGTGATATACAATGCATATATTTTATGCATTTCTTTGTTTCTAAACTTTTTCTGCATTGTCTTCTGGTTTTCACATGTCATCTGTGGCTTCCACAAAACTCCCCAAAAATTCTCATTTAATTTCTAATGTTGATCCATAATATATTGAAACCACAATAAGGAAAGTTCAATGAGGAAGGGATAACTGTATACATTTTTTAGCACCTTTATATAACATCTTAACAAAAATTGACTATGTGTTATGACTTTTTTGTTGTTCTTGTTATTCTTCAGTTATTTTTCAATTGTCTAGACTCTTCATGATTCAATTTGGGGTTTTATTGACAATTACACTGAAGTGATTTGCTATTTTTTTTCTCTAGTTCATTTTATTGATGAGTAACTGAAATAAACAGAGTTAAATGATTTGCCTAGGGTCACATACCTGCTGACTAAGGTCAGATTTGAACTCAAGAATATGTTTTCCTGACCCCTGGATAGGTACTCTATTCGCTGTGCCATGTAGCTGTGCATCTAAAAGCATAAAACTCTCACAAATGCAGAAAAGCAGAAATATTCAAGGGATTTCTTTCAGACCATGATGCAAGAAAAATTACATCTAATAAAGTGCCTTTGAAGCATAGATAAAAATCAATTGAAAATCAAATAATCTAATGCTAAAGAATGAGTAAGCAAAAGAACAAATCATAGAAATAATCAATAATTTCATTAGAGATAATGACAGAAATGAAATGATATAACAAAGTTTTTTGGATGTAGTCAAAGCTGTACTTAGGGGGAAATTACATCAATAAAAAAGAGAAAAATTAGATTAAAGAAATGGGTTTATATCTTTAAAATACTTTTATAAAGGACAAATTTAAAATCACAAATTGAAAAAAATTGAAATCCTGAAAATGAAATGAAAAATTAATAAAACTGAAAGAAAAAAATAAACTAATTAATAAAACTAAGAATTATTTTATGGGGGAAACAATAAAATAGATAAACTATTATCTAATTTGATTAAAATAAAGAGGAAACCCATATTACTAGTATCAAACATGTATAAGCAATAGGAATGAAATAAAACAAATTATTAGGAGCTATTTTATCTAATTATGTAACATTAAAACTGACAGTCTAAATGAAATAGATGACTATTTACAAAAACATAAATTATCTAAATAAACAGAAAGAAAAAAAGAATACTTAAAGAACACTCTTAAAAAAAAAAAAAAGAAATTGAACTGGTCATAAATAAGGTCCGTAGGGGAAAAAAAATTTAAAAAATCAAATAGATTTACAACTGAATTTTATCAAACATTTAAAGAACAACTAATTCCAATATAATATAAACAGTTTGGAAAAAAAGGAGTCCTATAAAATTCCTTCTCTGACATAAAGATGGTTTTCACATCTAAACTTGTGAGAGAAAAAAAAAAAAAAAAGCTAGAGATCGATTTCTCTAATGCATATTGATACCAAAAAAAAAAAAAAAAAAAAATCAAATAAGAGAAAGCAGATTACAGCAATGTTATGCAAAGATTACATACTATGACCAGAGTAGTGAGGAAAATTAATATTATTCTATTGTATTAATAACTATTTGTGAAACCTCTTTTTCCTCCTCTTCTTGCCTCACTCCTAAAAAGGATTGGGCCCCACCAAAATAGGAATCTTTTATAAAAAGATCAAGTTTGAATTAGACGTTCACCCAGAAAGTAGGAGCTTTGTCATTTATCCCTTCTTTCCCCTTTCTGTGATATACAAAATAAACTAGTTAAAATCTAAGATGTCTCATGTTTTTCTGGTTAAAATTGCTAAAAATTCCCATTCCTTAAGAGTCAGAAAGTGGTCTGATTAACTACATCTGAAGTTTAGCTCAGTGCCTCTCCTCCTCCCCCCAAAAGGAAGAAGTTGAGTACTCGTAGCCAACTTTCTCATTGAAATGCCCACAAATCTAGGAAAATCTAGGAAATGTCCCAAAGACATATTGTCAGGAAAATTAGAAGGAAGACACATCTAGAATCAAAAGATCCTGCCAGCTCTCACTTCAGGTCTTTGTGGCAAATGGAGGTATGGCATTGATCTGTCCTTTGTTAACAGGTTACATGCACTTATTAATAAATTATATTGTGCTTAGAGAAATGTCCTCATATTGTTTATTGGTTAAATGTCCTCTGTGATACTAAATACTAGGTTTATACCAATAATGCAGCAAAAGTATAAGCATAATGGATCATATTGATTACAAAAAAAAATCATAGGATTATATCAATAGAAAAAGCTTTTGACAAAACACAACACTCATCCCTATTTTAAAACAGCAATAATAATTTAAAAGCACAGGAAAAAAATGAACTTTTTCTTAAAATAATAAGTAGTATATACTGAAAATCAAAAGCAAGTACTAGCTATTGTAAGACATCTTTCCAGGAAGAGCATGGGTAAAGCAAGGTTGTCCATTATCACCACTATTATTTAACATTGT
Source organism: Sminthopsis crassicaudata (assembly GCF_048593235.1). Classification (NCBI taxonomy): domain Eukaryota; kingdom Metazoa; phylum Chordata; class Mammalia; order Dasyuromorphia; family Dasyuridae; genus Sminthopsis; species Sminthopsis crassicaudata. The sequence continues at coordinate 637,760,053 of NC_133618.1, read as the reverse complement.
CCTGAAAATGATTCCTATACCAATAAGACAAGAAATTTAATGAATTAAAATAGGGAAAAAAGAAACAAAATTATCACTTTTTGAGATAATATGATGATATACTTAGAAAATCATAAAGAATAAAGGAAAACAAAGGAAAAAAACTCATCAAAACAATAAACCATTTTAGTTAAGTTACCAGGTATAAATTAAATCCATACAAATATTTATGTATACATTTTAAATGTTTTTATTAAGTTTTTAATGTTTTATGTATATATATACATATATGTATCATTTAAAAGTGAGCAAATACAAGTAGAAAGAGAAGTTCCATTTAAAATAACTACAGATAATATAAATTTAAAATTTTGTCTACTTATAAAAACACACATATATACAGTTATTACATGAATACAATACTAGCACTCTTCTCACAAATAAAGATATATCTAAATAGAGAAATGATTATTGTTCTTTAGTAAGCTGGGTTGCAAAATACAGATAACAATACTACATGAATTAATTTACTAATTCAATTCACTGGCAATCAAACAAAGAATTGTTTTATAGAGCTAGAAAAAAAGATTTTTTTAAATCATCTGGAAGATCAGAAGTTCAAGCCTAACAAGTTAATCAACTGAAAAAATGCAAAAGAAGAAGCAATAATACATTTCAAACTATATTACAAGTTGTAATCACTAAATCAATTTGATTCGAAATTTAAAATAAATAATTAATCTATGGAATATATTATGTATTCAATATATAGAAACGAATGAGTTTAGTCTAATGTTTGATAAAACCAAAGATCACAACTCCTGGGATAAAAACGCAATATTTGGCAAAAACTATATGGAAAGTTGCAAAGTAATTTGGCACAAATTTGACATAGAACATTTGGTATTGTTTACCAAGAAAAGTCTGGAGTGGCTTTAAGATAAAGATGATATTATAAAAAAAAGTAGGGGACCACGACAAAAATTACCTCTCAGTAAATGAAGTGCTCATGACCAAAGAAGTAATAGAGAATTTATTGGAGGTAATTAATTAGAATTAGAATTTTAAAAAAATGTTTTTCAGAAAGCCAATGCAGCCAAAATTAGAAGAAAAGTGGGAAATTGGGGAAAATGGGAGCAAATTTCTTTGATAAAGTTATAATTTGTTTCTCAAATACTTAGAGACCTGAGATTTTAAAAAAATTGGATCTACTCTCCAATTGAAAAATTTTCAAAGGATATCAATAGGCAGTTTTTAGAGGAAGAAATTATGCTATCAAAAGTATTATGAAAAGTGTTCCAAATCACTAATAATTGGAGAAATTCATTAGAACAACTCTGAGGCACCACCTCATATTTATCAGATTGTATAAAATAACAGAAGAAGAAAATGACAAATTTTGTGTGTTATATGGAAAAATTAGTACACTGATATACTGTTAGTGGAATTATCTGACCTCTTTGGAGAGTGATTAAAAACCATACATACTCTTTGAATCAACAAAACTACTTCTAGTTCTATATCCAAAGGATATAAAAATAAAAGAAATAGAATACATATGTACAAAAACATTCACACCAACAATTTTTGTGATGTCAGGGAACTGAAAATTGAGAAGACACCCAATAGTTGAGTTTTTTGTCTTATTATTGGGTAGGTAGGAATGAAGGAGAGGAGGAACTTGCAACTAAAAATTAAATTACAAATATAAAAAAATTTAATTGCATTTTATCCCACGAAAAGATATCACAGAAGTAGCTTCATTCAAAAAAATTTTTTTTTTTTGCTAAATGGAATCACCCTATTTCTTCTTTGTTCATACTCATCTTTGCACAGTGCTAGCATCTAGAGCAAGAAAATATACTTTTCTCAGATTTTTGGGAATGAGATTTTCCACAGCATTATATAGCAAAATTCCCTGAAAGAATCTATTAAAATGATACAGAATCAGAGTAAACTAAAGTTTCATATATGATCATGTCTTTCATGCTTATGCTTTTTTATTTAATGCCCTACTTACAAGTCCAAAGAAGGATCCAAAGAATTCAACCAATGTAAATGGGGAAAAGGGTATTAATCAATTTAGTTCAATTCAGTTCAACTCAATTCAACCTAGTCTGTCATCAGTAATTTCATAAGTGGTTACTCTGTTCTAAACAATCTCCTGAATTAAAGACATACACTAATTCAATTCTATTCAACTTAAAAATACAACCATTTATTTTGGTCTACTTAATATAGTTTATAGCATTATCCTAGGAACAGGGAGTAGTCAAAGTTTAAATTATACAATATTACTGTCTTTGTAAAATTGAGAGAGACAGTCATACACAGCAAGATAAAGTATGACAGAGACAGAGAGAGACATAGAGGCAGAAAGAGACAAAGACAGAGATGAAGAGTGAGAGAGAACCTAGACAGCTTTAACATAATTATTATATTTTAATTTAATTTAATATGATTATATAATAGACATTTAAACAACTAAAACTACCATTTCCAAAATTATCAATTTTTTTGTTAAACATAATATACTATTTTCAGTCTTTTCTTGACCTCTTGACCTTGTCACTCTTTAAATAACCTTCTTCTTGATCTCTTCTCTCTAGATTTCTGTAATATTATTTGCTCTCAGTTCTTCTACCAGGATGATTTTTACCTCTTTATATACTTTGCTGAATCTTCATCTAAATCATCTCTGATAAAGGATAGGCTTCTTCTTTTTTCTCTATGATATTTTTCAATGGATATAATTGCCACCACTATGCTTTTGATTTTCAGATATTTATCCATCTCTAAATCTATATCCTATCTGCTTTACTTGCATTTCAACTGTTTGTTGGATATCCGAAACTAGATATTTCTTAGAGAATTCAAACCTATGTTCAAAACTGAACTCATCAATTTTTTTCCCAAATATTTCTTTCTTTCAAAATTCATTAATACTTTTGAATGGATCCCTATGAAATCAATCAACAAAACTTAAGACCTAGACTTCATTCTTGACTCCCCATTCTTTCTCCATCCATTTTATTACCAATGTCCATTAATATTATTTTCATAACATCTTTCTTATACATCTTTATTTCTCTGAACCAATTACTATCCAGATTTAGGACCTAATCATCTCAAACTTGAACTATTGCAAAAAACTGATTGAAAGGTTAATATTCCACCCCTACCTCCACTCCTATCATTTAAGGACATGTGTATAACTTGGGTCATTGGCACTGGTTCTGACATCCCTAAATAGTAAATATCCATAGTTATTAAATCTTGTGATTTTTCCTGATGCCAAAGTGTGTATCTATGTCAGAGAAAAAAAAATTAATTATGTAGCCTAATCCCTTCAATTTTATGAGGAAAATGGGATCCTACTATAACATTTTCCCAAGACAGCACAAATAATACAATGGTTGAGTTTTAAACCTGGGTTCTCTGCTTTCAAATCCTATATTCCTTTCTCTATACAACAGTATCTCAAAGACATGGAAATTAAGGATATGGAATCCAGAGTATTGTCCAGGTAAAGTGTTCATTCTACCACTAAGTTGGGTTCCAATTCTGCATTTAGAGATGTTATTATTAACTTAACATCAGCTTTCTGTAATAGCATATTGAATATTAAATTTGAAAGAGCTTGAATCATTGAAGAATTCTTTCTAAGAAACTTTCTAACTGTGAAGCAGGGTAAGTAACTTAATATTTCTTAATTTCATTTTTTTTCATCTATACAATGATGAAAACAATGGTACCTTACTCTCAGGTTTCTTGTGAATATCAAATGAGATGTAGATTGAATATAATTTGCAAACCTAAAGCACTAAAAAAACTTTGGCCACTGTTATGATTAAAATCAAGAATCATAGGAAAGGGGCAGCTAAATGTTGCAGTAGATAGAGAACTAGCCCTGATGTCAGGAGGACCTGAGTTCAAATAAGACCTCATCACTTAATACATTCTAGCTGTATGACCCTGGGCAAATCACTTAACCCCAATTGCCTCAGAAAAAAAAATAGGGGAAAAAAAAAACAAATTAGTCTATTGTTGTTCAGTTGTTTCAATCATATTCAATTTTTCATGATTCCACTTGGGGTTTTCTTATCAAAAATACTGAAACAGTTTGATATTTCCTTCTCCAGCTCATTTAAAAAATTATAAAATTGAGGTAAGCAGGTTTGAGTGATTTGTCCCCGATTGCCCAAATAATTATAAAATATGTGAAGTCAGATTTGAAATCAGACAAATTAATCTTCCTGACTCCAAGTCTGGCATTCTATCCATTGTGCTATTCATTGTAGCTAAAAAACAAATTAAAAAAATTTAATCATTGGTCAAGTATTGTATTGAGGGCATCTTAGGATATAGAGAACTGGCTTCAGAGTTGCTAAATCCAGGTTTAGGTCCGCTGTTTGACTCACAGCAGCCTTGGGTTCCTGGGAAGATCCATTAACTTTTCAGTAACCAAAACAACTCTAAAAATTGATGTTGCAGAGTACTTGTTCATCTTCACTGATGGAGGAAACTTTTTCAACACAAGTTCCCTACACCAAAATAAGCACAGGTTCTGTTTGAAAGCAAAAACAAAAACACAAAAGCCAAAACCTGCTCCATTTTGTAGTTCCATTTTCAGACACTTAAAGAGTGTATTAGCAAAGATCATTTGGCCCCTTTTTCTCTCTTAAAATTCCACCTCCCGATAGAAAAGAAAAGGCCTCCAGAAACGTAACATGAGCATTCCAAACCATGAACTCAAATCACAAAAGGCAAATCACAGAATTCCTGCAAATGGCCCATTTGGAGCTGCCATTTCAGTGTCTAAAATCAAGCTCATATAGTCTTAAACATCGTATCCCCCATTGTCACATGTTTCCCTCTTTGGGCTTTTGAATACATGCCAGTCAGGCAAGACAAACAATATTCTTTATAATGCTTACAGGTCCTTGAAGGATCACAGTAACCTACTGGGTTAGCAGATGTATTGTAGGGGTTCCAATTGAAAAGAACAGATGCTATCTTTACTAACCTTATTTCCTAACCTAAAATAAACAAAGCTTTAAAAATAGAGATTGGAAACAAACTCAAAAAGCCAAAGGGCTGATCAGAAGGGATAATTGAAAGGGTTTCAAAAATTCATGGGACTAGAAATGAAAGAATGTCCTTCATTAGCAATGAGAGAAAGTGAATTGTAGAGTTTAAGTCTGGAACAAGTCCCTATAGTACATGGCAGATCATCTTTGCTAGGACAAATAAAAGAGTTAACCAACATTCTGTCAATTCTCAGAAATAAATTTGCAAAATGTCTGAACCCCGTTGTTTTTCAAGAGCCCAGAAAAAAATCATATTTTAGCATAATGAAAAAAGGTTACAAATATGTTTCATTTAGACTGATAAAATCATCACTGAATTAAAATATAAAGCTTATAAAGGGATTTTCAGTAGCCAGGCAGAGATCAATGTTTAGTTGGAAATTTGCCTTACAAATGGACAATAGCAAATATCAGAACAAAAAGAATGTTAGGATTGCAGTTCATGTGGAAAGAACTCATTTTTTTTTCGATGAGGAAATTGATGTTCAGAGTGGTTAAGTAGCTGGCCAATGTCATGTGGATTAATACATGTCTCTAGTGAGATGTGAAGTCTTATTCCACATACAGTGTTCTATCTAGGATATCTTTCAAATTCTTTAAGCTTGCATTAACATAAGGAAAAAAAACACCACTAGTTTTAACAGCATAATTTGAAACAATATGATGCTGCTGATAATGACGATGATGATGATAAATAATAATAATAATAATAATAATAATAATAATAATAATAGTGTCACAGGGCAATTGTGATTCAGTTGTTCATCATAGGATCATATTTAGAACTACAGACATCAATGATTTAAATCCCTTTCATTCATAAATTTTGTTTAATAATTTCCATTAATAACATAAGGAATGGGAGTAGAGGAAATAGATATTTGTTTCATTTCAGTTTAACAACAACAATTTACACCTACATGTCCCAGATGCAATATACATATATCATTAGTATTTGTACAAAAGAAAAAATATTAAATTTAGTAAAATTTAAGTCTAATCAAGAAGTTCTGAGCTAGTACTTGGGGACTACAAAGCAATCTTAGCATTTGATGACTATCCCCATTAGCTTCACCAAGAAATACATAAAAGGAAGTAGATCACTTGAATGAGAAATCAGAGGTATAGAAATAATACAGAAAGGGAAAGAGAAAATAGGAAGAGAAATAAGGAACAATAGAAAGAAGGAAAAGGAAGAGGAAGAAAAATAAAATAATGGATAGGAGTAAAAGGATAAAAAGAAAATAAAGTTAATAGTGAGCGTGGTAATAGTGGTGGGGATAGGAGAATAAATTTTATTTTATAATGAATAGAAAGGCAGAGGCAGAAAGACCTGAGTAAAAGTCTTTCCTCTCTATACAGTCACTTAAACTCTTTGGGCCCTCAATAGCTAATTTTATAACTTAAAATATAGGTTTCCCATACAAATTGGAAAGAGGATCTCATCTCAAATGAACTCTAATCTAGAAGATTTAGCATCTTGGTTTTCAAGATGAAGACCCTAAGACTCAGTGATATAGGATACAAAACTACTAAATTATCAATGGCAATGTTGTTCAGCTCTCTCTGTCTGAATTTATAAATTTATCACACATTAACCTATCTCAGGAAACCTTGTAATAAATTCAATATGATCTTTAGAAACAGAGTCAAGTTCTCAGCAGTTTCAATGACTTACATAGCAAACTATTGACTGCCTTTGTCAATGATGACTAACTAATCATTTGAAAACTGATTCTAGGGACCCAGTAAGAATTTTAAGATTATAGGAAAAAGCTAATTATGAGAGAATATAAGCTTGTTGAGAGCAGAAATTGGTCCATTTTTAATATTTATATCCTTAACATCTAGTACAAGCCTTATATTGCCTTTTGATTGAATGAATATTGAGTTTGAAGGGATCTTGAAGATTATTGTAAGGTCATAAATACAGGAATGAAAGGGATCTCAGAACTTATTTAATACAAGAAAATTATATTAAATCCCTCATATTTATTGCTGAGAAATCTGGAACTCAAAGAGATTACATTATCCAAAGAAATTTAAATTGGTACAAATTATCATTTGCCTAAGAGACATCTAGATGGAGATGTCCAAGAGCCAATTGGTGCTATCTATAAGAATCTCATGAGGTATGTTCTATTATTATCCCCATTTTGTGGATATAAAAACTGAGACAGAATGAGACCAGTCATAAAACTAAAGTCTGAAACAGGATTTAAACGTAGCTATTCCCAATTCTAAAATCACAGGCCCATCTATTATCCAGTGTCATCTCTCCAGTAGATCACACTGACTGCTATTCTGCATCGAGTTACTATAAACTATTTTCATGTGGGCTTTATTACAAATTTGGCTTCTATTCACATCATATCCTCTGTTATCTGCTGTACCGATTCCCTGGTCACATTGATGAGAATAATTCCTCACCCTACAGTAAGTTGGAATGAAATATTTTCATCAAGCTACGTGAATGTTGCCATCCTAACTGCCAAGTGGGATGCATATTATAATCTGTACAAAGGCCAAACAGATGCCGAGAAACAGAGTGATCCTGCCAAGAGTTGGGATTGATGGCATCCTGGCCAGTTTGCTTGTTTTGTAATTCTCCCCATTGTTTTCAAGTCAGGGCAGCTATTTAACAGTAGGTTGTCCATATGTGCTAATAAAGACTCTGTAGTTGACAGAGACTCAATCAAAACCTTTTGCATAGTCAATGAAATACATTTTTCATTGGTCGGTTATAGTTTTCTGTTAACCCTTCCAGTGGCACATTCACTATTCCACCAATATCCTGACATGTGCCAAATATTTCATAGAAACACTAATTCTCAGATGTGGAAAGAATTCCAGATATCATTTAGTTCAATGAGGATCTAGAGATTGTTTCTCATACATGGAATATATTTGATCTTCACCTTGAATTCTTAGAATCCCTACTTTTCTTCAAGTCAGATTAAAAGGTACCTTTCATATAGAGGAGTTCCATTAGTGTTTTTCCCATCAAATTATCTTATATTTATTTTTCATTTATCTATATAGGTATATATTGTCTCCCCCAGCTCTATTGTAGTCTCATAAAAGCCAAAGTGTGATTTATCTCTAAACTCCCCTTACTTCTCCTCATCCCCCAGCTCTCATATATATATTGTTTCCTTAATTAAAATACAAGTTACTAGAGGGCTAATAGAATCTTATTTGCTTATACTTGAGTCTCTAGAAAGTTAGTTCAGGACCTGGCATGGAGTAAGCATTTAAGAAATATTTTTTCATTATTTATCTATTCATATATTGAATATATATATAATTTACCAGTTGCTTTCTCTCCAATAATTAATAATATATGTTACATAGTATATACTTATTAATAATTAGACCTTCATTGATTTACTAATAAACAGCAAGGATACCAGGTCCAGTACCCCTCACCCTTTTAAAGTATGAAGCACCTTTTTCATCTTATGAAATTTAAGTCACCATTTTCATTTGTTAAGATATTTTTGTGCCATGAATTTAGCTGTTTTTATGACTTTAGAAAAAGCAAGTAATATCCCTGAGCTTCAGTTTTCTCTTTAGTAAAATGACAGTTAGACTGGGTACTTTTGAGCTCCTTTCCAGACAAGATTATGGAATGACACTCAGAAGATGTTTATATATATATATATATATATATATATATATATATATATATATATATATATATATACATACATATATATATATATATATACATACATATATATATACATATATCTGCAAGAAGACAAGGATGTCATCTATATCTTTATCCAAGTCATAGTTAAAAAATAAAAAGATAAATGGTCAGAATGAAATGGGGCCTCTAATTTCTGAATCCAACTGTGTTGAAGAAAAAGCTGGATTTTGTGGGTTTCTGTGCCCACAAATTTCCATTTTATTTACAAAGGTGATATGAGCCTTGATCAAATTACTAAAATTCAGCTCTCTTACCTGTTATGTGATTCTAATCAAATAAACATCATTCATTTGATTAACCAGTCTAATAATATTATTAAAAAGAAAATCACATTAATCTGAACACAGTTTCTCTCAGAAATTACTTTGTATTTATTTTATATATCCATTCTTCATATGTATTTATAGGAGTATATATTTCTTCACAACGAACTTTTGTTGTTGTTGTTGGCAGAGAGAATTTCATTTTTTTGCCTTTGCATTCCCATCACCCACCATAATACCTGCAGTGTAGTAGGCACCTAATTGATGCTTCTTGATTGGTACTAGGAGTCTAATTTATATAAACACATTATGCCTCAGTGAGTACCATTTGAATCCCTAATCTGTAGGGGGAAAAGCATTTCTCTTTAACGATATATCCTAGAAATTTTTAGAGAAATCAAAGTTTAGTTTATTTGGAAATTAACAATCAATGGGCTAAGATTATAGATGTGCTATGGACACTCAAAAGAATAAGTCAATGGAAACATATCTCACTTCTTACTCCTTTATTGATGTCACAGTAAAAAAAGAAAAGCTATTCAGAGCACTGTGGGGAAGATAGAATGATGGTAAAAGGATAATGTCTAAGAAGAACACTCCAAGACTTACCCTATTCAGGACATGACTTCTACCTTTTTCTCTTCTCATAGGATTCCTAGTTCTAATGTGAACTAGACTGACGGTGAAATGGAAGAAAATATATGAGGCACACATGAAAAAAAGCATTTTCAATCCACATAACAGTAGCAACAGCAGAAACAACAACTAAAGTATGGTTGCTATGGGAAAGTTGCTAGCATAGTTGCTACCTTCACTCAAACTTGATTCTAAATAGTTGTTTGGCTCTTATTTTCTTTCTGTAGATGAGCAAAAAAATATAGCCTCATGCTTTTAAGAAATGATGAAAAATGTTTCTAGTTTAGTATCCTCGGCATTCTTTCTAAGGAACTTGAACCAAGCATTTTGATGCAAAATCATTTGATTTCTAATGTGATGACAACTATATTCTCAAATTCAAGTCAATCTAATCGAACATTTATTAATTAATGACTGAAAACAAGTACTGAAATAGGTTTTATAAATATAAAATATTTCCAGCCCTCAGAGAAATTACCTCTACTAATTAGATACAAGGACATATACAAAAAAATGCAAAAGATATCTAAAGAAACTCCCAGAAGAGAGGGAATCATCAAAAACATGGTGTCATGAAAAAAAAAATCTTGGGTAGGGCATGATGAAAGACCTGAACAAGTCTGGAAGGGCACATTGGGGCAAATTTGGGATAGATATGCAAAATGTTTCATAGTATAAGAAACTAGGTATTCATCATAACTTGCATCAATGTGTCACACCAGTGACAACAGAAAACTATTTGAGCTAAGTGTATCACATACAACATCTCGATTGATCCTTTCAATTCAACCATTTTGAAAGCTGTATTAGGAGGAAAGAGAAGTGTCATTAGCCTTATCATGTGGATGAAGAAATAAAGATCCAGAGATATTAAGGAATTCACAAAAGATCACCCAGCTGGTGAGTGGAAGAGGTTAGGATAGAAATCAGTTCTTGTGACTTCTATGGCAGATAGGTTATTTTCACGGAATATGTCACTTAATAGCCTCTATACATTTTCAAGATTCAATTCAATTTAACAAAACAAACTTTTAAGTGCTCATGACCTATTGTGCCCTGGGAATAAAAAGGCAAAATTAAAATAGCTTCTGTCTCTACATTTTATGAAAGCTTAATATTTGTACATATGTGCGTGTATATTTCCAAATATACATGTATGCATTTAGATGTATACATGTGCACATGCATATATGAATGTATATATGGAATTTATTTCATATATGTTTTATTTTACAAGTATTAGACAACATGTGTACTGTATTCATAGATATAGATATGCATATTTGTATAGGTGTACACACTGTCATGCATATATATATATGTATGCTTGTATTTAATTTTCATACATATATATATATATATTATATTGGCTTTCCTTTAAAATATGTACATATTATGCAACACATATTACCTATGCTTTAAACATAAATCAACCACTATTTCTCCCCATACACAATGTACAAGATGGAAAAGAGAGATAGGTCAACAAAGATGTAACCCAAACTCCTCCACTCATCCACCTGCCCCTAGACAAGCAACAATAATACTACTTAAATTGGCTAAATCAACTTCAGATCAGAAATAAATGTGATCTTGACATCAAGACAACCCTTTGGTACACAATCTTCCAAATATTCTTGATTTCTCCCTATTTTTCAGACACCTTCCAAAAGCTCAACATTCTCTGAAAGACTTCAGAAAAAGCAATCCTCTTTTCATCAGCCTAGCTGTATTGTATGAGAAAAGGGGTAAATTACAACCATTCTCCAAATGCCTTAAATTCCCTTATTTGTTTAATCTGACTGAGTTACATTAAATTGTTTCTCAATTATCCTCAAGCTATAAATTCAAGATTCGATGACCATATAAATCTGAATGGTAAAACCAAACTCTTTGTCATTCCTAAGACAAAAAGAAAACAAAAACATATATATTTCACTTTTAAAGTCAAATGATTTTTTTTCTTATCCATTAGGATTTTATTTTGTTTTGTGATGTTAGAGACTTCCTCCAAAGTTTCTCCAGTGATTCATTATAATTTGGAGATTATTCTAAATTCTACAAGGTTTAATGGAAATATCCAGTCTCTCATTGGTTCTGACAAGCCACAAACTCTTATATGTGTAGTTTAGATCTATTATCCTAGAACTGACCTAAGGTAAGGATCAATGTGACAAAGCAGAAAGAATATGGAACTGGAAAATAGAGAACTTTCATTCAAACCTTGGTTGCTGTTGTTTTTGTAAACTATAATGTTACTTTGCTATCTTGGATAGATCATTTCTTCTCTCTGAACCCACCTGTAAACAAAGCAGGTTGGGAAATATACTCTTTTAAAGACACTCTAGCCTTAAATATGTGCTAGTATTCATTGATTTCATAGTGTTTCCAAGAAAACAGAGAGTGTGATAGAGAATTCAATTCAAATCAATGTTTACTGTAAGAATTCTTACAGATGTTATGGGCCAGAACTTGAGACAAGGTAATGTACTTGGTTCACTCCTTTAAAGGACTTCAAGCATAGGTTCACACATTAGACTTCACACCTTTAGAGAGCATATAAAAGGACAAGCTCTGGGAGGAAAATTCAGAGTCAAGATTCAGTCAAGGAGAGAATTTCAGGGACTTTGGGAGATTCAGAACTAGGATTGACTTCTGGGAGATTCACAAGGCAGAAACCCACAATCCCATACTCTTGGAGGCAGAGGCAGATTCATTCCCATTTCCACTTTTGTGCTGACTAGAGACATTAAAAGGAGGAGAGGCTGAAGCTGGCTGGAGAGATTTGGAAAGAGCTCTCAGGGAACCAAGGAGAGAGATAGGCCTCTAAGAAAGCTAACTGGGCCCAGAAAAAGATTCAGGACTTTGAAAGACACAATAAAGGATCTGGACTTTAACTCCTGGCTGCACCAGTGAGCTGAACTGAAGCTAAGGCTGCTTCCAGAAGCTCCCCCAAGAAACCTGCTCCAAGAGAATGATTACAATTTAGAGACCAGAACATTACAGTTTACAATTTTATGTTCTGAGCTATACACCCTCTCAAAAACTGTAATGCTTTGGGCCTTAACTATTCTAAAGCCACCACATATTTACAGGAGGAACTTTATAGAATATGTGTAATCCAAGAAGTAATATAACAAAATGGAATATTTAGTCGGATGCACTTTCTTTTTGCAGTGATAATAAGGTCCAGCCAATTGGTTCCCTAATGCATTTGTATCTGCCTATCAAAAGAGTTAGCAAATCAATCTGATGCTTAGACTTGATGACCCAATGGCAAAGTTAAGAAGAGATGAAATTTTGTCTGGAGAGTCCTAAGGATCCATTGAGCCTGAACCAAAGTGTCCCTTGGCTGTAATTACAGAGAATTTTGGTGCTATATTGAGGGAGGAAATGTCTAAGAAGAAAACAAGATTTGAATATAAATTATTAAGAACACCAGTTCATCACTGAAACACTGAGAATAACTTTCTCCCAGACCCAGCTTGTGAAAGCTTAATCACCACAGATAGTTTCTACAAATTCTTGAGAAATATCATCTTTGGGGATTAGCCTTTGGATGTTTCCAAATTTAGAGTGCCTTTGTTTTAGAATTAAGACATTAACTTTTCAAAAGAAGAGAATTAATCATATTGTTCTCAGGAATAGGCATATTTAATCACATAGTTTGTGAGCAAATATATTTTTGATGACTGAAGACATAATAGAATGGAGAGATTCAACAAGACACCTGGACTTTGCTACCCATCACTGGAATATAGGGTTATTTGGAGTATGAACTTTTTATGGGTGGAATAGTAAATCCACTCTGGCGCAACCCTAAAAACCCTTAAATGACAGATATACAGCAGCTAAACAAGACTGTTAAATTGTTATTGTTGTTGTTTTTGTCCTTCTAGGACAAACTTGTTCTCTCAGGTAAATCCTTTAAGAATTTAAGTTCACTCCCATAATGTGAAAGGTAATTGGAATAGATCCTTAAAGGAAAATAATAGTTTCAGATAAAGAGAGGGGGAAAGTATAAAAAAGAGAAGAATAAAACAAAGCTTTCTTAGGGATGGTAAAATATAATCTTTTGTTAATAAGAGAGCTCCTGTGTTTTGCTTTGTTTAGTTATTTGCCTGGTGATGACACAAGAGCCAACTATCACTATTCAAATACAGAAAATTACAAGTTTATAGATTTAGAACTGAAAGTGATCTTGAAGACCATGTTGTACCAACCTCAGTTAATAGATGAGGAAATAGGCACACATAGGATAGGTCATTTGGCCAGGGTCCCATAAGTAATAAGTACATAATTTCAGTATTTGAACATACTATTTCCTGATTGCAACTCACCGGCCTTGCTATCACATCAGGCTGGAAATTTATTACTAGATATATTTAATGTATATGCTTTATCTACCATACACATTGAGACCAGAATATACCTGCTACTTTTTACTTCATCATTCATGTATTCATTTGTTTGTTCATTTATTTATTTTATTCTGAATTTAAGAAATAAAACAAACATTTCCATAACATACTAGAATAGAAAAAAAATATTACACAGATAAAAGTGCAAATCTATTATGTATAACATGCTGTTCTTTTTAAATATCTATTAAAGTAAACATATAACATCTTTTTTTTTTTTGGTTTCTTCTCCCTTCCCCTACTCTAGAGATAACTACTGTCACACACAAACTACTTTTTAAAAAAGACTTGAAGCACAATATTCCAGATACTACTAAGAATATCATGCTCATTGAATATTTTTGAGAGTTATAGTAAAAGTAATTTCCTCAGAGCAGTAGACTCAAACTCAGATACAAATGAATTCACTAAATTTTACATATGGATCTAGAGACTTTCATATTTACTTAGAAAACCACATAATAGCATTCTTTATTTTAATTATATTTTTACTAATTTTGTTAAATATTGCTCAATGACATTTCAGCCTCATTAGGAGTGTTACAAGCCTCATGAAACACTTGTGCTTGAAACCTCTGACTTAGACATCAATCCTTTTGCTGTATGAAAGTCTATGGACTAACAGAGATAAAGTAGCAAAAACAGAAAAGACACAAATGGACTTTGAAAATTTTATCTTAGATGAGGCTATGCAAATAATACAAAGATGAATACATTGTGTTGTGGGGAAGAAATTACTAAATTTGGAGTCCAAAGGCATGCTTTGTCCTTCCAAAGTCCTGCTCCTTTCTGATCTTATGACTAAAGACCTTGACTTCTCAAATTATCACTTTCCTCATCTTTCACATAATGAAAATCTAATTTCCAAGATCTCTAAAGATCTGTCCCATTAAAAAAAAATTAAAAAAAAAAACATTATCCCTAATACTCAAGAGACATGAATAAATTTGTAGGGAAGAAATTCCCTAGAGTGATCATATGAAAAAATAAAATTCTTTAAATCTCTAATAATTAGAGAAACACAAATGGAAGTAATTTTGAAGTTCAGCCTCATATGCATCAAATTGGTGAACCAGGAAAAATGGGAAAATGGCAGTTGTTGGAGGGAATGTGGAAAAACAATCACATTAATGCACTTTTGTGAAATTATCTAGGCATTCAGGAAGGAAAATTTATTATACTGCAAACCTCCTCTGCTTTCACTAATATCATTTCTCAAATGACAGTCTACATATACTTTAATATAATATATATTTGTACCATTCCTTCTTGAAAGGGCAAAAAATTGGAAATTGAGTAGGGACTAGCATTCATTTTGGTAATGACTGAAAAATTATGACATAGAATACAATAGAATAATTCATTCCATAAGAATAATTAGAAGAATGGTTTCAAAGAACCCTGAAGAACAACGATAAAAATACTACCTACTTTTTAACAAAGAGGTAATAGACTCTGGTTTGGAATTATGTACACACATTCATGGTTCAGGTAGAAGTTGAAAAGAAAAGGCCATAGAAGTTTCTTAATTAAAATAAATAAAATTAAATGTAAAGTAAGTGACTTAAATGGCTACACCTTCTTGAGTGATCTAAATAGCACTGAAGCCAATAATAGAAACAGAATACCCATAGTTCAGAACTAACCAAACAAAAACTGTAATTTACTTCTGAATATGGCATGTACACTAATATCAGAGCTGAAAATAGAATGTAATTTACCTTAGCAAACTTATCAAATGGAAGACATAGAGATAAGCATTGATAATAGAAAGAAAACATTCAAATAAATTTGATGTAATTCTTATCCTAAGAAAGACACCTTGCTTAAATGAGACAATATGAAAACAGATAAAGATGAAGCAACTTGAAGCGTTGATAAAAAATAACAGAAAGAAATAATGATATGTGGAAATCGGGAAAAAAAGAAAAATTTTATCTGCCTAAGGATTCTGCCTAAGGATCTCCTAGAGGAGATCAAATTTGAAGTGGAATTGAAAGCATTAGCAAAATTATAATTAACAAAGAGTGTTGGGTTTTAGGGGAAATGATCCAGATCTGGCACGGTGCAGCCTTTTTTTTTTTTTTTTTTTTTTTTTTTTTTTCTGATCAAGTCTTGTTTATTTAGGGATAAGCATAAACTTATATAAGGTAAAATGGAGCAAGAAACAAAGGCTATAAATCCACAGAAAGTTCTTGTGACAGGAGTTATTCCAGAATGAATGTAACTTGTGTGGAGACAGAATTCTTTTTTTTTTTTTTTTTTTTTTTTTTTTTTTATTATATATATATTTTATAATATTATCCCTTGTATTCATTTTTCCAAATTGCCCCCCCTCCCTCTATTCCCTCCCCCCGACGACAGGCAATACCATACATTTTACATGTGTTACAATATAGTCTAAGTACAATACATGTGTGTGAATATCATTTTCTTGTTGCACAATAAACATTAGAATCCGAAGGTACATGCAACCTGGGCAGACAGATATTAGTGCTAACAATTTACATTCACTTCCCAGTGTTTCTTCTCTGGGTGTATCTACCTCTGTCCATCATTGATCAACTGGAAGTGAGTTGGCTCTTCTTTATGTTGAAGATTTCCACTTCCATCAGAATACATCCTCATACAGTATTGTTGTTGAAGTGTACAGTGATCTTCTGGTTCTGCTCATTTCACTCAGCATCAGTTGATTTAAGTCTCTCCAACCCTCTCTGTATTCCTCCTGCTGGTCATTTCTTACAGAGCAATAATATTCCATAACCTTCATATACCACAATTTACCCAACCATTCTCCAACTGATGGACATCCATTCATCTTCCAGTTTCTAGCTACAACAAAAAGAGCTGCCACAAACATTTTGCCACATATATGTCTCTTTCCGCTCTTTAGTATTTCTTTGGGATATAATCCCAGTAGTAGCGCTGCTGGGTCAAAGGGTATGCACAGTTTGATAACTTTTTGGGCATAATTCCAGATTGCTCTCCAGAATGGCTGGATTCTTTCACAACTCCACCAGCAATGTATCAGTGTCCCAATTTCCCCACATCCCCTCCAACATTTGTCATTATTTGTTCCTGTCATCTTAGCCAATCTGACAGGTGTGTAGTGGTATCTCAGAGTGGTCTTAATTTGCATTTCTCTGATCAGTAGTGATTTGGAACACTCTTTAAAGCTCCATTCACCTCAAAATAAAACTTGATTGTAGAATCAGTTGGGAAAATGTGCATTAGGAGCTAAGGAATCATTTATGTGGGTTAAATACATTGGGGAAATGTAGTGACCACAGAAGAAAAAAATAAATTTTTGTGTCAAATATAGAAGAAATTTTGTGACTGTGGTAGAATGGAAATAACACCAGACATGGAGTTTGAGGAACTGAATTCAAATCTTGAAACTATTACTTATTAAGGATGGGGTTTTAAGTGTGTCACAACTTCCAGGGTTCTCACTTTCTTCATTTGTAAAATGAAGGAGATGGATCAGCTGGCCTGTGAGTTCTTGTGTAATACTGATCCTCTAAGCCTCTTCCAAGGATGATCATCACCAATCAAGAAACTTAGGATTCTGTCTTTGTCTTTCCTTTTTTTTTTAAATTTTCCTGGCCTGATCATATTCCTTTCTTCAAAGACTTCCATGATTCTGAAGAAGATAAAGATGACTCAAGAACTTTCTGAGACTGGCCAGCTCATCTCTACTTCCCCAAGATACATGTTCTTACAATGCTTTCACTTAAAAGGACCAGGATGGTAGCCTAGGTTTCTGCATCCAAAAGACAGTTATTGCTGGAGTATAGGGGAAGGAAAAACTATAGATCAAAAAAGATAAAATAGAAGGAGCAGGAAAGAAAAGGAAGGAAACAAGGATAAGCACATATGTGCCAGACACTGTACTAACGGCTATATTATATTACATTATAGTCTAGTACATTATATTATATGTATTATATTATGCTGTTATATCATATTATATCAGGCCAAAATATATACCATATCCTATTATATTCTCATATGTTTTATTTTATGATATTCTGTGATATGAGTTAATATCACAATAACCCTAGAGTTATTAATCTACTTTTACAGGTGAGAAAACTGGCAGGCAGAGATGAAATGTCTCGTTAAAAGTGATTTGGTTAATAAGTTTCTGAGGTCAGTTTTTAATTAAGTAGTTCATGACTTTTACCCTCATACTATGACCGCTGTAGTTCTTCTCTGTCTTGAAATAGATGGGAGTAGAGAAAGCAGAAAACAAATCAGTCGAATACTTAAGAAAGATATAAAACAGATAAAGCATTTATTAAGTAGTTTTTTTGTGCCAGTAACTGTGCTAAATATTGGGTATGTAAATATAAGCAAAAAGTAAGACATATATATATATATATATATATATATATATATATATATATATATATATATATATGTATTTATATTTGCTGAGGCAATTGGGACTAAGTGACTTGCCCAGGGTCACACAGCCAGGAAGTATTAAGTGTCTGAGGCTGAATTTGAACTCAGGTCCTCTTGACTTCAGGGCTAGTGCTCTATCCACTGTGCCACCTAGATGCCCCAACATTTATATTTTTATATAGAAAAGACAATATATAAAAGAGAGATGAAAAGTTGATGAGGCTAAAAGATACCCAACTAGACAATTTATAATCTAGTGAGTCAGAGATTAAAATGAGCTTGAAATGAGTGATATGAATTAGATTTTGTCTATGGAAGAATGTAAAAGGGACTATGGCTGTGTGTATATGTGTGTGTTTCATTTGTATATCTTTCCCGCCCCCCCCCCTGAGGTTGGGGCTAAGTGACTTGCCCAGGGTCACACAGCTTGGAAGTGTTAAGTGTCTGAAACCAGATTTGAACTCGGGTCCTCCTGAATTCAAGGCTGGTGCTCTATCCACTGCACCACCTAGCTGCCACCTCATTTGTATAATGTAGGACTTAATGAATGAATTAATGAATACATTAAGCACTTTATGTATCAAGCAGTGTTACTTTCTGGAGATACAAAGAAAAAAAGTGAGACATTCTCTGTCCTCAGGGAGTTTTCTTGATTATGAAGAAGTCAACACATATAGGATAGTGGTAGCCAGTGAAAGGAGTTTTGATCCAGAAAGTCACAAGAATGATTGTATAGTAAATCGAGAGGAAGTTTTGTTATGCAATGGATGGAATACTAGACATAGAGTGGAGAAAACCTGACCTCAAAGCTTGCCTCAAACATTTGCTCCTTGTGTAACCCTAAACAAATCATTTAATGTCTCAGCCATAGTTCCCTCATTTGTAAAAGAGATAGAGACACATCTTCTATCTCTCATGGCTATTGTTAATAAAAGGATGAATTAACAGACATTAAGCACTTTGCAAATTCTAGCTTTCACCACCACCACCATCACTACCATCACCATCATCATCATCATCATCATCATCATCATCATCATGTCTTGGAATGACAGTGCCAATTCAATGGCTGTTCTTAGATAAAAATATAGTAAAGGGGGAAGGGGAAAGGTACTCAGGTATCAGCAAGGCACAAAATGGCTGGAGAGTAACTACCAATTTGAGGTTGCCTTAGATATGGTGAATACTGACCAGTCAAAAATTCAGAATCCCAGGGTAATGAGTGCTTAATCATTGCTTAGTAAGGGTAATGAATAAAGGTAATAAAGGTAGGTGCCATATTGTCTCATTTAGCAGCTATAATCTTGAGTAGAAATAATCTATTTATTGGAAGCATTATTTTTGAAGAAATTTAGTGCCAACTTTATGCCAATGGAATATAGCAGTCAATATTGCCAGGTGCCAGGATACTGAGAAAAACAATTATAAGGTGTGATAGGGAAAGGAGGAAGTACTGTCTATAATCACAGAACAAATCAATCTTGCTCATACATTTATTTCACAAAGACTTTCAAAAGAAAGGTTGAATTTCAGAAAGATAGATTCATGGAAAACTCTCATTTAACCAGAATACCCCCCAATCATTTTAGATAATAGAAAATTTACTGAAATAATATGTTAATTTTCTATCATTTCATCTTTAAGGATGATATTTTTAAAGAGAGAAGAAATAATAAATCGATGTAAAGAAATCAATCAATTTAAAACTGATTTACATATCCAAATAAAGTGAATGACTTCATCATACCAAGAGATGAATCCTGTCTTTTACTTCCCAAGAAACATTTTCCATTATCTCCTGGTGGTCTACTGATCCCACCATCCCATCATCTACCTTATTCAAAATCAAGTAATTTTACTTTGTAGCATTATAGATTTAGGTAATAAATGGAACTTACAGCTCATATGATCATACAGTAATATATTTAGTATTACAAACAACTTCAAAAGCCATCTTGTCCTTCCCAGATAAGGAAAAAGACCCTGAAAACTAAAGTTAATTCAAAGTGAGATAGGAAATGATTAGAAAAGCTGAGATTAGAACCTAAAAAATCTTTCTCATATCTAGTGCTTTTTCTTCTCTATTAGATTCATTGAAGTTTCATGCCCAAATTACTGATTTTATAGACAATAAAAGTTATCTGAAATTCCCTAATTTTATGTGAATTCCTTTGGAGGGAAAAAATGAGACCACCATAGACTGGTTAAAATGTATTTTACTGCCATTTTTAAAGAATAGAAATAATTTTCATTACGGTATATTTCCATATTTTATGGCTTTAATTAAATCTGATTCTTTCTCCTAACCCTGCAATAGAAGACTCTATATAAGACATTTTTGTCATTAAATTTGGGGATAATTTCATGAGTTTCTGTGTTTATAACATCAAGGGACTGATAATGGAGTATAATATGACCCAAATACATTTTGGGAATTTCCATTGACTTCACCATGAAATGCTTTTTGTTCTAACCCACAAAAAAAGAACCAATGTAGCTTGGCTGAAGACCTGGGAGTCACAAAATTATAGTCTACTTGCTATCATCTTCAAAGAATAAAGAGTTTTCACCAACATCTAGCATTTCTTAGAATGGCACAAACAAAGCCAATGCCATGGAGCATCCTCTTAGAGGGGCTTCTAGACTCATTGTCTTAATGTAGATATATGTTTTTCACCTAAGATCCAATCAGCGACCACAAAGGCTAAAATTTGACAATGGGCCTATTGCTGCTAAATACATGGAAAACCCAAGATCAAGCCAATTTTGCTACTGTACAAAACTATGTCCAGCTTTTTTCTGCTCCCTATTCAACCTTTTTACAAAATGAGTCAATGTGCTTTCATCTCCTCAAATCTAGTCATATCCTTTATTCCCTGGGATAAAAAAAGAGACTGCTGGTATTGTTTCAAATATAGATCAATGAATACTTATGAAAGAAAACAAAAGTAACCTTCATAATGGAAAAAAATGTACCTTTTGATTTTTATTTATTTTTATCTAGAGAGCTATTATTATGTAGTATGATCAGGATACTTTTGATAATACTTCAAGGATCTGTGATTTCATCTTTATGGATAAGTACTCTTTCTATTGGAGTAGATAGTTTGATTTGAGTAGGAAAATGAGATCTAGAGAAAGGAAATTGCTCTTCTAAAATAGAACTAGTGGAAATATTTAAAGATGATACTGAGACAGTCATAATGATGAATGTTCATAAATATTAGTTAGCTTTCCTCCAGTTATGGATATTCTCAGTCCTATATTTCTATGTAGTTTCAATAATTCTAATAGTCTATCACTATTCATCGATTGAACTGTGTGTGGTTCCTAGATCTTATGCATGTCTCTCAAGTCTTATGCAAAGTCCTTGGAGTTTAGAGCTAACTTGTTGTCAAAGTGCGCTAAACTTCCATAAGTCTCAATATACAGTGGATTTATCTCATTTAAATCCTATAGTAATTCCTTGACTATTACCTGTGTCAGTAACTGGGGAAACCAAAAGAAAAAACAATAAACATGCTTCCTATCATCAAGGAGCATTTATACTCTATCAGGGGAAACTTAGATAGATATGAGTAATTAAAATATAGTTCCTAGGTAAGCAAAAATAATTTTTGATCCCTAACAAGTGGAGGAATCTCAATATCCCAAAATACCTTCTGTAAGAGGTGGCATTTAAACTGATCTTAAAAGACATCATGAAATAGTCAGAGGAAAAGGGGAGTAGAAAGTGCATTATAGGGCTGAGGGATAGCCCATGCAAATGCAGGGAGAATGATAAATACAAAAACAAGGAATAGATTAGTTTGGATGGAATTTGGAATATAAAGTGTATGAGGAGAGAAATAAGTCTGAAATTGTGTGCATTTCTTATGCAAAGGATAGAAAGGATAAGACTTGGATTTTATTCCTATGGAGAGCACTCCCTCTTTGGAAAGGAATTATTTTTATTATTTGTAGTTATTTATTATTTATTATGTAGTTCATTCTAGTTCATTCCTTCTTTGTAATTTAGAATTAGAAAGCTACTTATAGATCTTGGAGAGTTTAAGTGATTTGCCCAGGGCACCCATTAGTATGTGTTGTAGGAAAAGCTTGAACTCTAGTCACTACTCTATGTTGCTGTTATTACAAGATATCTTCACAATAACTTCAAAGAAATTTTAGGAAGCACTGACAATGAGGAGGAATAATAAAGTCCCCCTTTTTAGGACTGAGCTGTGCCTTTAAAGGATTTAGAGTTATCAAGAAAAAGAGATGAGGAAGAAGAGCATCCCTGTCATAGGAACCAATCAGAACAAAGACATCTAGGTGGAAAATGTGAAAGTGAACTATTTGAAAATCATGGTCTTTAGTTGGTTTGAAAGAATTCAAAAGGATCATCCTGTAGTTACAAAAGACTTTATTAAAGTAAAATGAACCATGTTCTGAGAGAATCTGGCAATTAGAAAAAGTTTGGGAGAGCTTTGTATACTTAAATT
The DNA here is from genome assembly GCF_048593235.1 of Sminthopsis crassicaudata. Lineage (NCBI taxonomy): Eukaryota > Metazoa > Chordata > Mammalia > Dasyuromorphia > Dasyuridae > Sminthopsis > Sminthopsis crassicaudata. The sequence continues at coordinate 637,737,055 of NC_133618.1, read as the reverse complement.
TGGGGTTTCATTCAGCAGGCAGCCTACCTGTGAAAGCAAGGTACAAATAAGGAAGGAGCCGGATGTCCCTCAGTAAAGTATTGTCCATCAGAGAAAGAGACAGTTAAGAAGTCAGAATGGGGCTTTTAAAGGAGATAAATAAGGAGCAACAGAGGAGATGTTTTATTATTCTGCATTCCTTAACCAGATATGCAGCTTTGAGTATTCCCTGGACTCTGACCCATCAATATTATGCAAGCAAGCAGGTAATTTTGGAAATTAGAGGTATTGTGATGGTAGAGAATATTGGTAATGTGTGATCCGTCTGGGAAAAATTGGTTTGGAGCAAAACTGTGAAGAAATTTAAATGTCAAACAGAGAATCTTGCATTTTATACTGAAAATAAGATAAAGTCACTGAAGACATTTGAACATTGGAATTATATTGTCACATCCATGCATGATGAATATTAATGTGCTATTTCTTACTAGAATGGATTAGAGGGAGAAGAAATTCTATAAAGGAAGACCAGTTAAGAGATAATCACAATAGTTTAATTGGGAGATGATGGGAGGAGTAATTAGGGTGGTTGTGTGTGAAGAGAAATAAGGGATAGGAGAGAAGTAAGGGTGTCAGCAACTCATTAGACATGGGGAAGCAAAGGGACTGAAAAAGCTGAGGACTATAAGGTTGTGAACTTGAGTGACGAAAACAATTTTGATGTCCGTCACTGCATCGTGAAAGGTGGGAAGGTCTAGGGAGAGAGATAACAAGTTCCATTTTGGACAAGTTTAATTTGACATGATGATGGGATTTCCAGTCAAAAAGAGGAATAGGAATCAGGAAGGTGTGAAGTTTTATATAAAAAACATTTTAATCAATTTAGGAAAGATGAAAATTGAACTCATGTACAATTGCATGTGTTTAACTTACATAGGATTGCCTTTTGGGGAGTTGTAAGAGGGGAAGAGAGAAAAAAGTTGAAACACAAGTTTTACAAAGGTGAATGTTAAAAATAAAATGCTATTAAAAAACAAACAAACAAAACAAAATAAGAACTCAATGTTCAGCCCAGTGACTTTTGTTAGGAAGATTGAAGAGTTACCCTTGCTGCTTCTTGCTAAACTTCTCTGCTAAACTTCAAGAACAAGTCATTTCACCCACTGCTCCTGGCATTCACAGCAAACAAATAATTTCTTAGCTAGCTTGTCCTCTTAAACAGGTTATGAGCTCCCTAGCCCTCTTAGTCTCTTTTTATAACTGACCCCTGAGGGCACAAGTTGTGGCCAGGAGTCATAAAAATCCAAAATTCATCTGATCACACCTGCGAGGCTCAGAGGCTTAACTTCACCTTCACACTTTGATTTTATTTTGTTTTGTTTTGTTTTGTTTTATTGGTACACGAAGGCTCAAAAGACATCATGGGATAACACAATTACAGACATGAAAGAGGCCTTAGAGGCCATCCAGTCTAACAGGTACCTGAACAAGACTCCCCCCTACTACAGTCTTAAAAACTACTTGTCCAATCTCAGTTTGATTATTTTCCAAGGACAGAGAAGTCACATTCCCCGAAGGCAGTCCATGCAACTTAGGGATAGCTTCAAGTATTAGGAATTAGTTGTTATTGTTCCCCATACATCCAGTCTTTCACTGTATTGTTCATTCACATTCTATGCTCTTGAGTCAATCAGAATAAATTTAATTGTTCTTCCATGTGATATTCAAACACTTAATAAAAGGCTTCAATGTATTCAAAATTGTTTTTTTTGTCAAACTAAATATTCCCACTTTAAACCTTTATCCTTCTGTAGCATGGTTTTTAATAAGTTCAAAACAAAATTGATCTATTCTAACTTTTCAATGTATCTGGTATCCAAAACTATACAGCAGGTCTCTATTGATTATGTAAATTGTAAAAGTGGCCATCTTTTAACTTATTTGCAAAGGAATCACCAACCATCACTACATATTGTAAAATAGGCTTTAGACTTACATGAAGTATAAGTGAACATCTGGTATTATCCTCTGATTTTACAAAGGAGGAAACTGAGATTCAGAGAAGAGTGTCTCACATAATATCATATATATAAACTATGTCAAAACTAGCATTTAAATGCAGGTGTACTGTCTTCAAATGCAGTGAATTTTCCATGAAACTGGAATGTTTTCAAACTTTTCAAGTCCTTCTACTCTTCCCTTTTCAAACTTTATTTTTGTGTCAAAATCCAAATTGATGACACAATAGTGGCATAAGACATCTGCTAAGTTTGTTGTACCCTGTTCTTCAGAGCAAGCACCTTTTGAAACAAGTGTTATATGGCATTCAAAGAAATCTATTAATTGATCTATCGGTAATGAATTAAGTGACTATTTGCCAGGTATTGTCCAAGGTACAAAACAAGCAAATACAATGTGAAACAGTCCCTTATTTCAAGGAGGATATGGTACATTTCCCAAGGAAATTCAGAAAGATCAAATTTAGGTCTTGTTTACCCAGAATCAAATTGAATGGACTCATCATGGTGCAATATAGAAAGTGTGATCATGAGTAAATCATTTAACCTGCCTGACACTTGGTTTTCTTACCTGCAAAATTAGAAAGGCCGCCTCAATGGCCTCTAAAGTTCTTTCTAGCTTTAAATATATCACCCCATGTGTTTCCACAACTATCCTCCTAAGTAAGCAATGATCCAACAGAGTAACGTATGTTTCTCTTTTTGATTTCAGATCCCTTTTCCTATTTGTGCAACAACCCATTCTGTTTAGCCTTACTTCAGGTCTCATATAACTGCATGTCATTTTTTCATAAATTCTATTCTTCAGCATGCAGTTAACTCTCCTTATGGTAAACCCTAACATTTATGAGCATTAACGGCAGAGTACATCTCTAAATATTCAACAAGTAAAACTCTTTTGGAACTATAATGAAGATGCTTCAGAAGCACCATTGTTTCCGAGCTCAGACACATATTCCAGCTGAGATATCAGTATTATTAAAGCATATTTCAGAGGATGTCTGTGTAAACAGAATTGCTGGTATTTGCTTTGATGATGAAAAGAAACATTAAAGAGAGATGTGAACCTGTGTTTATAAAATTTGATAAATTTTCAAACTACCACATACTTGACTGTACTTAACAGAAAAAATATGTGGCCATGAAGGATCATTTTAGATGCAGGAAAGTATATTCTACTTTCCATCAGACCTATGATTTCAAAAGTATAGAAAACTCCCAGGAAGGAATTTCCTTTACCAATGTTTTGTAACTTTTACTCCTAGAAGAGAGGGGCTGGTATATTTTCAAATCATTTTTAAATCCTTGTCAGTCTGGCAAACTCTATGGACCACTTCTCAGAATAGTGTTTTAACACTATTTAACTATTTAAGTGTATTAACACCATTTAAAAAAAGATTTAAGGTATTCTAATTATATTAAATGTAATTATCAGAACATTTAAAAACACGTGAATCTAAAAGTTCCCATATTGAAGGAGGAAATGTCTAGAAAGCAATTTATTTGAAAAGGTTTTAGTGGAATGTATGCTCAGTCTCAGTCAAAAGTACTTGAGACAGTTAAAAAAAAGTGATGTGATCTCTTACTTTATTAAAAGAAGTGAAAAGATGGACACTCATGAATATAATTTCTACTATAAATATATATATATATTTTTTTCTTGATCTGGTAATTTACTGTTATATATTTTGATTCCTCCCTGATGTTCTGCTGAGCACATGACAATGTTCTCTTTTGTTTGGTTTTATTTTATTTTGTCTTTGTTTTCTGTTTTGCTTTTTTGTTCTGTTTTTTTTTTAATAAAACAAATTTTAAAAGAAGCTTTGTATTCCAAACAAAGATGATCATAATCCATTGCTACATAGAGATAGCTATATAGCTATAATACTATAACTGAACTACATTTAGCATATATGGCTAGTTGGGCATCACAGATTAGCAGGAGAAATGACTAGTTTTTAAGATTAAGGATAAAGGCCAGAATGAAAAGGAGACCTCAATCATGGCTTACAAGCATAAGACAAAGAAAATGCATAATGTTATGTAGTGGAAACAATACCAATCATGAAACAAGAGGGCAAGGATTCGATTTCTGGCTCTGACTCTTGAGCTTCCTGCAATCTTGGATAAAGCACTAAAGTTTTCTAGGGCCTCAAGGTCCCAATTTATACAAATAAATATGCTGGAATCATTACCTATGTGGCTCAAAACCAAAGTTTACACAAACCAGACTCATTCATGGATCTTCACCCAAAATAAATAAATAAATAAATAAAGATGGGGAGGGAGTCTGTATTCCTCTATTCCTCTCCTGGATATTAGCTAAAAACTTCTATATCTGACTCCTATTTGGGTATTGGGAAAGATGATTTTTAGATACTCTGTAAGTTCTGAGGCCAAATTTATTTAAAAATACAAAGGGCTCAAGAATAGCACCATCACCAGTTAAGACAGACATTCTTCCTTTTGCTGGTCATCCCTTCTTCTCTGGGATATATGGAGAGCTCCAGAACTATAACTCTCTACTGAGTGGACCCTAATTCTCCAAAAAGGAAAGTTCATGGGATTGTTAAAGTATCAGAAAATCTAACCTTTTTCCTAGAGTTCTATTTCCATAGTAGGCTGACACTATCCACCAATCAATGAACAGATGAAGCAATATGGATTTATTGTATATCCTTGGAATAATACTAAGCATGAGGAATAGGAAGAAAGTCATAAAATAAGCACACATATTAATAGCAGGGATAATAGTAAAACAGCATCTTATAGTAGTGATTCAAGATAAGGCTTCCATTTAAAAGAACAAAAAAAGGAAAGTACTTGGAGTCAAGATTCATTGACTCCCTCCTCGAATTCTACACAATCCATAGTCGATAGTATCAGTGAGGGACAAAATCTGAATTTATTTCTCTTCTGTCACATGCCATTGTGTCAGTTCATATTCTAGTATACAAGAGAATTTGTCAGTCAATTATCATAAGTGATATCACTGAAGGCCAGAGGGTAACTGATAAGAATATTTCAATAAAAATTAAAGTCCACTCACCCTGATCATCATGACAGCACAGCGGATATCATGGATTGAGTCATAGACCTTTTTAGAGGCATCCACAAACTGGCTATCATCAAATTGATGCATGGCATTCATGTTGAGGGCTTCCAAGGCAATGTTGACTTGAGTGATGAACTCTGGGATTGCTGTAGAAATAAACACAAAAGGGAGAAATGATTAATCCCTTTAGCTTGATGGCAAGAAGAAAATCTTTGAAATTATCATATCATCTCCACTAAATAATACTAAAATATTTAAAACTTGAACTTAATTGAAAAATACACATAAATTTGTTTGTATATGATTATAGTTATATATGGATGTATAATTATATGTGTATATGCCTATATATAGTTATATATGTGTTATGTACAACTATATTAGTATACTTTATATATCTCTATCTATATATGCTGTATGTATATACCTATCTATAGATATATGCATTTCATAGATAATTGTATATTTAGATGTATACCATAGATATGTATATATCTCTATAATATATATGTATATGCTGATAAGTATATATAAAAAGATAGATCCATAAGATATGGGAATATATATTATGGATCTCTGTATATATCATATAGATAGATATAAAACAGATATTTATAGATATAGATTAATATCTATATCTATCTATCTATATATATATATATATATACATACATATATGCATATATGTGTCTGTCTTCCTGTCTATCTATCTGTGTATGTGTATATATTCCATATGTACACACTCAGAGCTAGGTGGTGTAGTAGATAAGAGTGACAAACTTGGAATCAGAAAGACTCATATTCCTCAATTCAAATTTGACCTGACACTTACAAGCTATATGAACCTGAACAAGTCATTTAACCCTTTTTGTCTCAGTTTCTCCATCTATAAAAGGACCTAGATAAAAAAAAAATGTACACTTTAAGGGGTAGCTAGGTGTCACAGTGGATAGAGCACCAGCCCTGAATTCAGGAGGACCCGAGTTCAAATCTGGTCTCATTTAATACTTCCTAGCTGTGTGACCCTGGACAAGTCACTTAACCCCAACCTCAGGGGAAAAAAAATGTGCACATTAGTCCAGTATCTTTGCCAAGGAAAACTTAAATAGGGACATGAAAAATCAGACATGATTAAAAAAGGATTAAACAACAACAAAAATGTATATGTGTATATAGATATTTCATACATATTTGTGCATTAGTGTGTATATGTATGTTTAAAATTTAGGAAAGAGAAACAGTAAAATTGAACAGATAGAATGCTAAACATGAAGTTGAGAACAACTAGATTAAAATTAACATGTCTGGACTAGGTAACCCTGAAAAATCACTTAATCTCTGTTAAGTTAGAGACTACTAATGTCAAAGATCCTAGAAATATTGAAAGGCTACAAAGAAATGAAATATTTTCATCTGAAATCTCATTCTGTCAAGACAAAAGTTAAGTAAGAGAGAGATTTTGGCAGAAAGTTAGAGGGAGCCATTTGTCCATGTCATTCAGCACAATGTCTATTTTTCATCCCATTGTATATACATCTCTGCATCACCCCTCTGGACTATACATCCTTGCACCTCATACTGAAGAGATAATCACTTGTTAGGATTCTTACAGGGTGCTAAGTCACTGGAATGAATAGAGATGATAATTATCTGGATCTGATCCTACAAGGAGATGTTATGGGCCAGAACTTGAAACAAGGTACTGAGTGGAATTGAGGAAACAATGGTTAAATCTAATTTAGCATTGATTTAATCCTACAACAAATAATAGTTTTCTAGTGATGAAATGATTGATGTATACTCAGTATGAAATATATAAGCAAGAAGCTCTCGGGACTTTTGGGAGAACTTTAGGAGAGGACTTTGGGAGATTCACAACTAGGATTGACTTCCGGGAAACCCACAATCCCACACTATTGGAGAAGGAGTCTGATTCATTCCCACTTCCACCTTTGTGCTGGCTGGAGACATTTGGACAAGAGTTCTTGGGAACCAAGGAGAGAGGAAGACCTTCAGAAAAATAGCTGAGCCCCAAGTAAAGGAGATAAGATTTGGAAAGAGACAATAAAGGATTTGGACTTTAACTCCTGGCTGCATTTGGAGTGATTACACTGAACTGAAATGAAGACTGCTCCCAGATGCCCCTCAAGAAACCTGCACCCACAGAACGATTACAATTTAGAGAAGAGAATATTACAATCACTAATCTCTATTATTATTCTACAGTGAGCTAGGCCTTATGGAGAATACAAAGAAATAAAATATTTGAACTCATACATGAATGGTTCATAAGCTTGGTAGAGGCATAAGTAGATAATTAGATTTTGAGTTAAGAAGATCTAAGTAAAAATCTTTCCTCAGACACTCATTAGCAATGTAATCTTGAACACATAACAATGTGTTCAGGTTAAGGTTTTTAATCTCTGAAATGGTCATGACAATGATACCATCTGCCTTACAAAGTTGTTGTAAAGATATAATAAAAGAAACATATAAAAGCTTGATAAATCTTTATAAAAACTATAAATGTCATCTTCCTCTTAATCTGTTTGAAGCACTTTGGTTTAGTGGAAACAGTATTAGTTTTGAAATAAAATACCCTAAGTTTAGTTACTTCTTTGAAATTTACTTGCTAGGCTACCCCCGGTAAACCCCACATTATCTGATATTCAAGCTATTTCCCAATATTCTCTCTGTAGCTTATTTGTGATATATGTTATTGAAAAGAGATGGGACATCCCAAATCAGTAATCCCTGATTCCTAAATTTCAGTAGGAAAAGTGTCTTTGATAGGTTGCTCTGCTTAGGAAAAGAAAAAACAAAAACAAAAACAAAAACAATACAACAAATATGGGGCCAGTGGGGAAAGACAGGGAAGAAAGGGTATATAGAAAGAATGAGAACGTTAAGGTAGAAGGGAACTGGGTTTAAACACTTCTTTGGCCACTCATCTATACTATCTTGGGTAAGTCATTTAATTGCTTTAAGATTTGGTTTTCTCATAAGTAAAATGGCAATAGTAATGATTGTAGTTGTTATCTTGGACGGTTCTGGTGAAGATTAAATGAGATATATTGTCATTTAATCTAAAATGTAAAGGACATAATAAGATATTTAAAGTATAGTATTAAACAGACATACTTTTGTTTTCCTTATATTTTAATTCCTCCCCCCCCCCACTCTTACCACTAATGTCAGCAAAACTCTTATAATTAAGAGATATGGATGGCATAGGGCCAAAGAAATCCTTAGTGAAAGTTTTCACAAATAAAGAATTTGAATTTTTGAAGTGTAAGTAATTGCAGCCAAGGAAAATCCTGACAAAGTACAGAATTTTTTAAAGGTTCCCATTCAAAATCTTCATAGGAAGTGCATTTTAATTGGTTATTTTCAAACTCATTTCATTATACCATAGAATTACAGTCTAAAAATGTCTATATTATTGACATTATATTTTGCTTCTGTGAAAAAAAAAATCCTTAATCTTGCACACACTTTTTTCCCCTATCTATTAGATATGAGTTTAGACAACTGGCTTCAAGGTCAAAAGCTTCAACTTTGTAGTTACTTGGACCTTGTATAGCTTGTGTCATAGGGTTATTATAAGAATGAAATTAAATAATGTATTTAAAAGGATTTGTAGTTATAAAATTATTTTTAAATATAAATTATTATTTATTAATTAGTATTAATATAAATATCAATATTTAATCATATTTCAGTGAACTACTAATTTATTATTTCCTAAATTAATTGCCATTAATTTATATACATAAATAAGGGCATTTAATTATATGGATGCCTAGAAATACATACACATTTATATAGTATATATGTGTATGCATGTATATAAATATAAATATGCACATATAGGTGTTTATATATACACATATATACACACAAAGGTGACTGCACAGTATATGCATTCATTATACATATATATCCATACATATGCACAAATATGCAATACACATAAATGTATGCATGTGTACTACAACATACATGTGTGTGCACATGTGAATATGTACATATATGTGTGTTATGTACCCATATCAATGTGTGTATATGTGTATATAGCTATGTATATGTATATACACATATATATCTATTCATACATATAAGTGTATGCATATGTGAATACATACATTCCTGTGTGTGTATTTCACACATGTATGTATGTATACACATGCATAGATATGTATATATCCACCAATATTTATATACAGGATAAACATATATGTATGGCTCATATTATTTATTATGGTCTTTTTTAGTGCCTTTATACATTATATATATATATATATATCCGTGTACATATATATATATCCATGTACATATATATATATATATAACACATATATAAGAATTTTATATATTAAAATATTATATTATATATGTGTGTATGGATGGTTAACACATATTTTGTTCACATTGAGCAAAATCTAAATAATATACAGATATGGAGGGATGATAGATATATAATGTATGGATATATTTGAATTATATACATAATATTTTTATATACTATATTGCTATATCTATATATCCCTACAAACAAATATACAGACATAAAAACAAGCAAACCACCATCACCACATTGATTGACCACTGTATCTCATCACATGACTCTGAGGCTAAACATCTTGGGAATAAGTCTTCCAAACATCATTAAACCTGTTTTCAATCCAGCCTCTAATGTCATTATCAAAGAGGGAAATTACTGAAGAGAAGGGATTATCTACCACCAGAAATGACTAATGATAAACTGCCACCAACAAGGCAGATAGGTATGGGATCACTCGGAATACTCTTACTTAGATTAAAATGACCAGTCTCGTTTGTAGCTCAATAGTCATCAACCAAGGAAATGGCTCCTGTGGAGTAATTCTTCCAATTACTAGTCAACTGTCCTACATATATCATGCTGCCTTAAGTAGCAGGGCATTTATAAGAGAATCTATGAGGCAGCATGGATGAGCCTCATCATGGCTACCGTAGTCAGTATTTTCCCTGAAATCCTGACTGTTATATATCCCGGAAACATAGATTTAAGATACTTAGGAGAAGCATGGCTCATGGCCTTCAGCTTTCATCCATGTACAGAAGGAGCCTGGCAATGGCTTCTGCAGGTATTCAAACTATAACTACCAAAGACTGAGCTTGGGAAATTCTTATCACCAGGGTCCTTGGGCACCATCGAATAGTTCTACATCAGCAATTGATGTTGGCAGAAATATTAAAAGAGTTCCCCTATGCTTTCATGTTGTACTCTAAGGACTATTAGAAATTTAAAGAGATGTCCCCAACCACTTTGATGCTACTCTCTAAAGACTGTGGGACTTTTCTGTCTGATTTATGGCTGAGGCTTTAGAATGTGAGCTCATTGAGAATAGAGACTGTCTGATTTTTCTCTTTGTAACCCCTATGTTTATCACAGTGTTGTTCATATAATAAGTGCTTAATAAATTATATATATATATATTCATCTGTTCAGTCATTCACACATAAAACCTTATACATATATAACTTATATTTTAATAATCTGTAAATTAATGATATAGATCTTATATAGAACTTTGCTTATTAAGCACCTATTACATGCCAGGCATGGTACCAAGGGCAGAGGACAGAATTAATACAAAGTAAGACTCAAGAAGTTTCCTATCTAATGGTGTAGGCAGGGAGGCAGGAAAGGGGTGGGAGACACTAGGGGAACTAGACATGGAGATATGTTGTTCTGTGTGTGGCTGAAGTCAGGGCAGCATATGCAATGAAGAGTGAACAAAGTCTAGCTTCTGCTCTCTAAAAAGCAAGGTGTGGGGAAAATTTGGGTATTCCACCACCATTTCCCAACACTGCAAAAAGATGGGAGAGAGGAGTGAGAGAGATAGTGTCAATCAAAACAAGTTATAATCAGAGTGATGAGATTAGAGGTAGCTAGGTAACATAGTAGATTCAGTGACTGGTCTTGAGTCAGTCTCATCTTCCTGAGTTCAATTTCAGTGTCAGACATTTATTACTTTTGTGATCCTAGATAAGTCACTTAATCCTATTTGTCTCAGTTTACTCATTTATAAAATGAGCTGGGGAAGAAAATGGTAAACCAATTCAGTATCTAGGCCAAGAAAATATCAAATGGGCTCATAAAGTATCATACAGAACTCAAAAACATCTGCTGATGGGGTTAGAAATCATGAGTGTATAATGGAAAAGGCAGCTTATTCAGTGGGATGGCAAAAGAAATAAAACATAGAAAGTGATATTAACAGATGAGGATGAATGCTGGAACTCTGTCTTCCCAGAAACCAGCTGGAGTCAGGATCACTAAACGTCTTTATTCTTGATCTTTTACAGTCAAGGTCAGGGGGTTAGGCCTAGCAACCTCACACACACCTTCCTCCCTCAAAGGCTAGGAGAGACTGAGTCAGCTTCTGTGTCTCAATTCTTCTTCCTCCCACACACGTCACTTCTCCCTCTTTGTCCCACCAATCAAGTCAGCACAGAACAGCTGGGGAGGGTCAACCTTCAAACAAGTTAATAGGGAACTGTCCAATTGGCACTTAGTCTCACGTGCTTCATTATCCAAGTGCATTGCTTAGTTCTAGCCCTTTACAGATGAATATTGTAGGATGAGACTTCAAGAATGGAGACAAGAAAAAATGAACACCAGAATACAGATAGCACACAGCAGAGTTTGTATAGAATGTAGAATTCATTAAATTTTTATTGGTTTATTTTCATTTCTATTTATTTATTTTTTGCTTCAAATTAAGTATCTGAAGTTGTATTTGAAATCAGGTCTCATGACTCTAGGATTTGAGCCTTATTCATTGTGCCATCTAGTTGCCCCAGAAGGTAGAATTTATGAAGGGGAAATCTGGCAAATTCCAAAAAACTCAAATGGCAAACACAGCTGAACAAATTTTAAAAATGGGTGTTCATATCTGATTTTAATTTTAAATTGATTTGGGGGGGGATAGCACAGTTCAGATTTGTGATTTTAATGGTATAGATAATTCTCTTGTGGAAACCTCTTTCAATGACATAAGCTAGATTACCTGAGAACATGGTTCATGTCACCCAAAACCTTCATGTACAATTTTTTTTTATCTTTTTTTTTTTTTTTTTAATACAATTTGGTTATAAGGTAACTGGTATGGTACTTGATTGTTTCATTTCAGATAGAAATAGAATTTCTTTCCTTTTCATAGTCTGAGCTGAAAAAACTTTTCCTCCATTCCAACATTGCCCTGACCCTTACCTAAAGGACAAGCCTTCCTAGGAATGAGATCAACATCTATGTGGTTGGGTCTTGGTGTGATAGGATCAAGATCTATAACTTTATTAATCCAGGGTGTTCCATCTAAACAATAAACAATTATTAAGTGCCTACTATGTACTAGAAATTAAACTAAGTGTTCTGGGGGCAGAAGAAACATCCTCTAACACAGATTAGCAACAACTCTACATCTAATAAGCTTAAAGAAAAACCAGGTGGCATGTATAAGGGGAAAGGTTTGAACCGCTAGCCTTTCTAATGCTTCAGCTAGCTTTCTAATCACTACAATATACCTCCTGCATAATTTTCAACATACATGTGAGTATTTAAATGAGGAAGGAAACTGAGGCACAGAAATGAGAACTGATTTGTCCAAACTAATGCACACAATGTCAGAATCTTGATGATGTCCTAAGTAAGCAGAACTGGGAACTGCAGATCGAATGTACTCCCACTCCAAAACCTTCCTTAACATTCTTTTTTGAAATAAGTGGCCTCTGAGGTTCTTTCAAACTCTAAATCTAGGACGTTACAATCTGATGAGCCAATTGGTATTGAAGTCATCCCAAAATGTCAGCAAAATACAGCAAACATCTCTTCCAGTCAATGTTTTCTTTCCTTAAAATGTTTTTGACATTCGGGTCTATAGTAGTAAGCAAGCTGCTTGCTATCAGCATCCTTTGGCATATTTGGGAGAAATCCCTAATTATGGAAAGGTCTGGTTATTACTGTCACGCACGAGAATATGACAATAAATTACAGTATCTTAAACCAGATACAACTCTACCTCTCCACAACTGCTGCTTGTCCTCATTTTAATTCCTCTGTGGTTCCTTTCAATAATAAACTAATATTAGCTCCAATTAAAATAGAGCCCTTTAGATGCCAAAGCTTAATTTCTGGAGTGCAGATGGAAATGGCAACTTACTCCATTTTCCCAGTCTAAATGGGCTATTCTTAGCTGGTATGAAATACATTTGGCATTTCATTAACCTCAGCAGCAAATCTGGGTGAGTCTTCGCCTGAATTCTCAGGATCAGAGGAGCTATGGGCATTTGTGTTTCCTTCTCTTTTAAAGGCTCATGTAAAGACAGAATGAGGGACATTTATTAGCTAATGATTGTTCATTGAGAAAAAATTGCTGCTTTTATCAGATTTTACTTAGCTCAAGAGAATGCAATGTTCAATAGATGATAGAAGTCCATTTAATGGGAATGATCCTCCAGGGTCTAAAACAAATCCATTAGAATCAATAGGATATAGATCAGGAGTTCTTATGGGCCGTAACATGTCAGTACATAGATTTCAGGGAGATAATAAGCTTGGATAGGAAATAACTGAATCTTTATTTTCACCAAACTCTAAATGAAATCTCACATTTCGTTCAATTATTGGAAAACATTATTCTGAGGAGACCATAAGTTTTATTAGACTATCACAAAAACATTAATAACCCTTCACATAGGGAAACATAAAAGGCATAATTTTCAATAATGATATAATAGCAACAATATAATAAAGTTTACTAAGGATATATATGTATTAACTAGGTCTATTTTCAACAACATTTTTGGCTGGGTACCATTATTATTGACACTTTACAAATAAGGGAACTGAGGCTTGCAGGGGTTAAATGATTTATTCAGACTTCTACAGCTAAAACTTCCTAATTTTGTTTGTATTTTCTTTACAAAAGCAAAATTTTCTTTACATTGACAAAAACAGAATAAAAATAACTAAAAGGACATATTCCAGAAAAGTAAGGAAATAATGAGAAGTTGATGTACTATGTCCATATGAATTTAATCCTTGGGTTTTATAAGATGCAATAGCATATGTGATGCTGGCTACTTTCAGGATTTTTTTTGTTTGTTTGTTTCAATAGTATTTTATTTTTTTCAAATTTATGTTTTCAACACAAATTTTGTAAAACTTTGTATTCTAAATTTTCTCCCTTCCTTCCCCTTCCCTAAGAGAGCAAAACCAATTAATTTAGGTTAAATGGGCAATTTTTTAAAAACATATCTTTGTATTTGTCATGTTATACAAGAAAAATGAGACCAAAAGTAAAAAAGAAACACACACACACACACACACACACACACACACACACACACACATACATACACACACAAGGAAAAAAAAACAAAAAACAGAAACAAAAAGGTGAAAATACTATACTTTGATCCATTATCACTCTCCTTAGTTCTCTCTCTGGCATTTTCTATTCCAAGACTATTGGAATCGTCAAGGATATTTGAAAATCCATGGCAAACAGAAAACATAACATAAGATTGGGAAAGAACAAATGTCTCCTTTTAAAAATAGGAAAGTAATCAGAAATTCTAGAACAGGAATTGTGGTTTAAATTCACAGGAGAATTCTAGCAAATAGAATTAAAGAGATGGTGGAGGGGCAGCTAGGTGGCACAGTGGATAGAGCATCAGCCCTGAAATAGAGAGGACCTGAGTTGAAATCTGGTCTCAGACACTTAACTTCCTAACTATGTGACCTTGAGCAAGTCACTTAACCCCAATTGCCTGGGGGAGGGGGAGAAGATGGTGGATTAACATATGGAAATGGGATTGACAACTTCAAAGAGTAACCAAGTCTTTCTTAACCAAATACAGAGCAATACCATTTACTTTTTTTTTCAAATAAAGTAAACAAATTATAGAGCAGAATAATGATGAGCACATAATTTACCAAGATTTTCCTAGATCTTTTGATAAACTGTATTTTGAGAAAAGATAGAGAGATATGGATTAGATAATAATACATTCAAATGCCTGGATGGAGTCAGAGAGAATAATAGTTCAATTTCAATTTGACTGAAGGTCTTCAGTGGAATATTATGGAAATTTGTTGAACTTGACTGATTTTTTAACCTGTGATTTAAATAGGCATAGATAATATGTTCATGAAATTTGCAGATGGCACAAAGTTGGAACACCTTGAATTACACTCAAAATCCGAAAGAATCTTGACATGTTAGAGCATGGGCTGATTTGAATAAGATGGAATTCAATAAGAAGAAATGTAAAATCATCCACTCAGGTCAACCTCACAAGGATTAGATAAAGAAAGATGGTAGTTATTCAGAAAATGATTTGGATGCTTTTATGGCCTTTAAGCTTAAATATGAGTGAACCAGTAATATGATATGACATTCACAAAACATAATGTGTGCTTGGGCTGCCTTAGAATGAACAGAGCTTCCAGGAAAAGGAAGTGTTCCTCTCATTCAATTGAGGCCTCAATAGATCTTTCTGCAGGATGATTTGCAATTCTGAATTCCACAGTTAAATAAAGACACTGATAACCTTAGAATGTCCAGAGAGGCAGCAAGTGAAGGGTCTGAAGTCTCTGCCATATGAGAAAGAGAAGGAGAAGCTAGACAGTTTTACTCAAAAAAAAATAAAGAATTAAAAGTAATCTATCTTCAAGTTGTAAAATGGTCAGCATATGGGAAAGCGATATGAGATCAATGTAAAGTTTGATTGGGAAGTGGGGCAACTTCCTAATATTTTGAGCGATCCAAATTGGAATATGTTGTCTTAAGAATTAAAGAGTTCCCGTTTCAAAAGTCCTTTTCAACAAATTAATCCTTTATTTTGCGAATCTGTGCCTTATCCAAGCTATGAGCTCAAGTCTTCATGATTCCAAGTCTAACGCTCCATGTATTGATTCAGGGATGTCAAAGGGGCCTACTTTGAGATCCACAATAAAGTTAATACTTAACATTTATAGGTAAACTGAAGGCATAAAAAACACTTTACAATGTTTACATTTTATAGCCTGCAAGCAGTGGAGCACAGTAAAAAAAAAAAAAAAAAAAAAAAAAAAAAAAAAGATCCTAGAAATGTCAATCTGAGGTTCTGAATTCAAGGTCCAGAACTGCCAAGCATAAGTGACTTTCAGCTACTCATTCAAGCTTTCCTTGATCGTTTCCTTACAAGTGCTTTCTTGAGTGTCTTCCAAATGTGTGGAGTTAGGATCCTATTACTGGCCTTATGGAACTCCCTTCCTATAGGTGAAGATATTGAGGTCCACAGAAGTGAGTGCTTATCTATGATAACACTATGAGTGAGTGTCAGATTTGGAATATTAGCCTCACTGCCAAGTAAGGAGGGAAGGAGGGAGAAAGAGAAAGAGAGACAGACAGACACAGAGACAGAGAGAAACAGAGACCGACAGACAAAAAAAGAACTGTTCAACAATCTGCACAGCATTATGTGTATATATTTTGTGACAGTCTTCTAAAACAAGGGAGTTCCTTATGGATAGATACAAAGATCTCTTTTTCCTTTGTTTTCCATAACTGGATTTAGAGTGCATTCTCTGGTGTGGCTGTAAACAGGTAAAATTTACATCTGGGCACCCAGTTTATTTCTCAGGAAAAGCCTGTGGACCAGCCAGAGATGTCAGAAAAAACTCCTTAATATGTTCAAGTGATAAAAATAACATGGAAAGCAATGGGAGTCAGTTCAAGCAAAGCATTATTGAAAGTATTGGGTAGATGGTGAAGGGAAGAGAACAGAGAGAGAACCTGCATATACACCTGAAGCACAGATACTAATATGAAGTAAAACTAAAATACAGGCAGCTCTGCATTGGGAAACACAGAGCCCTAGGTCCATTCAGCAGGAATGTATTCCCACTATAGACAAGGATATGCTTCAAAGTGCCCTTCTGAGAATGGACTTCTTAGACTCAGTTCAAGTGGCCTCTCTAGAGCTGATCAATTTGCAAATAAGGGTCAGGGCAACATTTTTTTTTTGGGGGGGGGGATTGTTATCAGGAAGAAATAAGCTGATGGAAGAAAAACTGCTAAATTTTTTGGGGAAAAGTTAGTGTTAGTGTTTTTCTGTAATGTTCTACAAACTTATAGCATCTTTTAAGAGGAGGCTGTCATAATGGCCTCGATCATAAAACAAGACTTTTCATAGATAGATTTTAAAAACTATCCCTTAAAGGGAATTGTCATGGAGGTGTCAAGACATTAGGTTCAATCTCATAACATTGTAATTTGAAATAATTCGAAAAAGAAAAGAATGAAACTGTAACAACCAAATGTCCAATAAAAAGGAAATATTTATAAACTAATAGATTGTTATATTAATCTAGTGGATTATTAGAATACATTAAGATCTAGAAGTGTGAATAATATAAAAAATTCTGGAAATAAGTTTTTAAAGTAACACAGGCAGACATTTTTTTAAAGCAACAGCTGAACCAGAATAATGGAATACACATGAACTAAAATCATAATGAAGGGAAAATGTGTTTGAATAAATGGCAAAATATCCTTTTTGGGGGAAAGGGGAACTAAAAGAAATTCCAATAATATTTTATGTATTAAAATTAATTTGTAAATATAAATAGTTAAATGATGGCTTTAATTGTTCAGATGGATATTTAATGTTTGTGTAGGGGAAAAGTCATTTAATTATGGAGAGACGGGTTGTATAGAAGGCATTTTGTGTAACAGAAATATTCTACTTGGAATTAGGAGGCCTATTATAAATATGATTTTGTCATATAAATTATGCATCTATAGGCTAGTAATATAATCAAAGAATATTAGTGTTAGGCAGTAACTTCAGCCTACATCTAGCTAATGCAAATCCAATAAGAAATCCCCAACTTCATCATATCCAACTAGTAGTTATCTAGTCTTTGCCTTAAAAAACCTCAATTGAAAGAAAATTCACTGTCTCTTAAAGCATTTAGGTTACTGCCATTCAACTTAGGGATGGTCCTAATTATTAAAAGTTTTGTTCTATTTTATTTCTTATTGTGAAAGCCAAATACCTTTCTTAGAAATGTGTTTGAAAAAAAAAAAAAAAAAAGAAATGTGTTTGACATGTATGTGTGCTGATGTCACCTACATTTAAGATTTTCTATATAGATACATAAATAATTATTTATTATATAAGATTTATAAATATTGCATATAAGTAAATATGCAACATTTTGTTTAAAAATTCACCTAAATATTAGCTGCTTATATTACTTTAAATAAAAAGAAAGAAAAAAGGCAAAAAGAAAGAAAGAAATGTGCTTGATTCTACCTTGTCAGACTAAATAAAGTCTAATCACTCTTCCAGAGAAGCACATTGCAGAATGAACAGAATGCCACTGAATAGCTCTTTAATCCTGGGCAAATTAGTCGATCTTCCTGTACCACATTTTAGTACAATGAGAAACTTAGACAAGATGATCTCCAAGATTTCTTTAGTCCTCCAAATGAATTAAATTTTAATCTATGTTTCAATGGGCTTTTGTTAAATGCAATTTTATTGCATTTTGGTCAGAAATACTATGTATTTAATACTTCTTTCTTCATTTATTTGTGAAGTTTTGTACTCTAAGATATAGTTAATTTTAGGGTAGGTGAAAAACATAGCTAAAATATAGGTATACACATCTCTATTTCCATTCAATGTTCTCTAGAAGTTAATTATAGTTAACTTCTAAAATTATATTCACCACATTAATTTCATTCTTCTATTTATGTTTAGATTCATCTAAATGGGTAAGAAGATAAACTAAGGTCCCCTCCTATTAAAATTTTACTATTTCACCCTATAACATATCCAACTAATTAACTTCATTAATTTATAAGCTCTGGCATTTAGTGAATATACTCAGTATTAATTGTCTATGATACCTTTCAGGAAAATGTAGTTTTCTCTATTGTGTCTTTTAATTAGGTCTATTTTGTTTTTGCTTTTACTTTGTCTGAGGTTATTATGGCAACCCTTTCCTTTTTATTTTCTTTATTTTGACACAAGAGATTTTGTTCCCAACCTCTCATATCAGCTCTGAGCTGTATATTTCTGTTTCAAATGCATTTCTTGTAAACAACATATTTGTTGGATTCTCTTTTTTTCTATTTTCTTCTTCCATTTTATGAGTGCATTTATTCCATTCACATTCACAATTATGATAGTTAGCTACATTTTTCTCTTCATCCAATTTTCTTATCTTTATCCTTCTCCTTTTTACCCTATCACCTTTTTAAGAGCCTTTTTTGTTGTTCCTTCTGACCACAGCCTTTCTTAATCTGACTGCAATCTTATCACCCTATTCTTTCCTCATAATCCCTTGACCTCCTATTTCCTTTGGGGATGAAATGAATTTATGTACCCCCCTTTTATGTAAATTACCCCCTCCTTGAATGAATTCAGATAAGAAGAAAGTTCAAGTATCACCCACTCCTCTCATCAGTCCTCCAAAATCTTCTTTGCATACCCCAGCTATGAGATAGTTTCTTATTTTTCATCTCTCTTTCCCCGTCTCCTAGTGCATTCCTCTTTCTCTTTCTGCCAGATTTGGATATATTAGCTGATATGTGGTTGAGTTTCCGTACAATGTCTTTGAATTAGTTAATTGTTCTGTTAGTAGGTTCTATAGGTCTTGAGTTAAGGAATTGCTGGTTCTCCCTTGCTTTTGGTTTCCCTCTCTGGTTCATTCCACTTTAAGCTTCCATGCTGGATTAATGGTTAGAATAGAATTCCCATTCTGTTCAGAGTTATACAGCTACCAATTTTGGACTTCTTTTCTTCTTACACAGGTAGGGTCTCTTTTTACTCAGTACCAGGACCACTTATCTCCCTGTGGAACTGTGGATCTAAAACTGAGCAGAACTCTCAGGTAGCACGTATCCCTCCTCCCAGTGCCAATATAAGGGTCCCTTGGGATTTCTTTCCACTAAGGTATTCAGTCCATTACAACCCTTGGGTACTGGGCTGTTCCTTCATACTGCTACTACCAAGAGAGCTTTCTACTGCTTTCACTAATTGCTTCTGCAACACTGAGTTCCCCACCTAGTCCTATTTCAACATCTCTAGAGGTCTTTGTCTTCCTAAGTTCCCCTTAGCTGGAAATAATGAGTTATCCTATCTTTTTCTTGGCTTTCCCCAATCAGAATTCATTTGTGGGACAGCATTTGAAGGAGCTAAGACTAACCCATTAGCTCTCATTCCCCCATCTTGGCTCTATCCTCAATCTCTAAATTTTAGTTGAATATAACTATTTTTCTAATATTGAAGATAGCTACCAAATCTCTTTCAACTATTCTGTCCCTATACTAAGAATTCCCACTGGTTCAAAATCTCTGGAACTTTCTTCATTTTTTAAAAAATGAAGATGAAAACAGTATTTGTACTACTTGCCACAAAGGGGCTGTTGGAAGAACAGCCAACCTTGGCCATCTTTAAAGTGTTACTGAAATGGGAGTTCATGGGTTGCCTTTGAGGTGTTCATTTTACTTTTCTTCAAATAAGCAGTGGCTTTTGATTATTATTCCATTAGAACATAAACCACTAGAGACCAAGGATCAGGTTTTTGTCTTTCTGTGAAGCTCCAGCCTACATAATACCTAGCTGACACATGGTAAGAGCTTAATAAGTGTTTGTTGACTAACTGTTATAAAAAACAACTTTGAGGCTCTGAGCCATTTCAAGAGTATAATTTATGGATCTCTGATGCTTTTCTTAATAACTTAAAACTTCATTTCACATATTCAACAGCTTAGATGATATATTTGGCTGGTGAACCAGTAGAAAATTGTGATTCATTAAGATCAATGATGAGAAATAAGATGATGTGCCTGAATTTTGTTATTTTCATTCTATGTCTTTGGTCTGTTCTACAATAAATAAAACAAGGGTCAAGATATTGCTAATTATTCTTTTATTTCTAAAAATGTTTGTTGTAGCTGAGGAACTCAATGCTAAGAAACTATGCTAACATACAGATAAATTATCATTTCTCAGTATTGTGCTGGGTATACAGTGATAATTTAATGAGGGTTGAATGAAATTTGCTAAGCACATACATTTGAGCCATATTGTATATGCAGAGATTTGCCTTTCATGTTCAACAATCTGATTGGGCACCTGCTATGTGATTATATAGTATAAGATTTCTTCTTAAATACTATCCTGATAATTAATCTCAAAGAAGGGGTACTCCTGGATTTTGCAAGGCAATGCCAGCAGATTTTAATAATAGTAATTCTGGTAGGTTCCACCAAGCCTAGGAACCCAGGGATGGAAGACATGTTGGTTGTCCCATGACAAATAGCAAAATTCTAAGAGTTTTATCCCTTGCCTGCAAGGTGATAAATCACAAGGACATAGCAACTCTCTGAGACAGCTAACAATGAGAGACACCTTGGAATCATGGATAGTGCAGCAAACTCAGGCTTAAAGGAGATCTCCTGTTCTCATCTTTTCTTGGAAACTTGCTAGTTTTGCTTCCATATCTGTATAGTGAGAATAAAATCATATATCATTCATATTTTTTTGTGAAGATCAAATGATATTTTTCTCTCTTTCTGTCTCTTTTTCTCTGTATATAGATGAATAGAGAGACAGACAGATAGATATGTTAATAGATATGTCCTAGCTATAAAATGTTTCATCTTTCTATGTATCTCTAGGAAAATATAGATATAGTGTCACATATATTAATTATTTCTATCCTCACCATCATGGCCATAATTGCCATCATCATCATCCAGAAATAGCAGAAGGAAGAGCTTGAAGTCAAGAAGAATTGTGTTAAAAATCACAACTCTGACATTTATTGACTACCAAATGATACTCTAAGATCAAAAGTTTTAGAAAAGGTGCTAACCTGCATTGGTAAAGGGAATTTTCTCACCTGTGAGTTCTCTGTGTCAATTAAATCATAGCTTCAATACTTATTGTTGTTCTCTAAGTGACATGGTCACTGTGAAAATGACTGAAGATGGTGAAATTATAGATTCCTGGAGTATTTGTAAAGTAGCTTGTTGTACTGAAAATTCAAAGATTAAAATCTAGAACAATAATCTCTGTTTCCAAAGACTTAACAATCTTTTGAGGGAAGGAGGAAAGTATGTATGCATATATACATATGTATTCATATACACACATTTGTATAAACACATACATAATTTAAAAGGTGTATTCTCTGAAAATTGGCTATAATATCATATATATATATATATATATATATATATATATATACATATATATATATATTTGTATATATTTAAAATAACTTGTTGTCCTTGCAGAAAAATATAGTAAAATTACAATTGCTTTCACTTTTTTTAGCTGTTCTAATCTGAGATGCCATAGTACTGTGGATAGAGTTACAGATTTGGTGTCATGAGGATAGGAGTTCAAATCTGCTTCTGAAGATTACTAGCTATATTTCCATAGGGAAATTATGGAACTTCATCAAACTCCTCAGGATTTCCAGTTTTTCCACTTCAAAGGATCACAGGATCAGAGACGAGATTTCAAGTGAGAATGGATCTTGGATATCATCTATTACAACTGCCTATTTTACAGTTAAAAAACTGAGGCACAGCTGGCCCAAATTCTTATGGCTAGTAAGAAGCAGAGATGTGATTTGGGTCAAGATCTTCTGGGTAGCAGAGGTTTGAGATCACTGGTCTTGGGAGTCAAGAAGATCTGAATTTGAATCTTCACTCAAACATTTTGTAGCTCTGTCCTTGAACAAGTCCCTTAATTTCTTTCAAATTAAGAGTCTTCTTTCAAGACTCTTTCAGTCTTAGTTTGCTTCTCCATCAAATGGGGCTAATAACAATATCCATCCCATAGGACTATTGAGAATATTAAGTGAGATAACATACACAAATAATTTTGCAAATCTTAGAGCATTATTAAATGGTAGCTGTTATGACTGAGAATAGGAATTCTTTCATTTATTGTATTTGTTTCTCAAGCACATATTAGGCATATAATAAGTGTATTCTGATTGATCCATTGATTTCTAAGATAAATGAAAGTTACAGTTGACAGGCATATGAACTGTTGGTGAAGATAATCTGTACTCTGATGCAATCATAGCTCCTTGATTTATTTATTATAAAATGAGGGATTTAGAGTTTATGGGTTTAATTAAAATCATCCTACCCTATATCTACACATACTTCACAAGAAATTCATAAAATTAGAATTTTTAAATTTTGATTTCTCATCAATTATATTATTGGTCACAAGCATGTAGCTCCTGGGCTCTGGTCCATTATGGTCCTAAATACACAGCTGATAAAAGGAAAACTGTCAGGAAGAAAACTATCTGTAATCTCCTTTTTAAAGACCCATCTCCCAATCTTGGCCTTCCCTATTCCTGGGTGAATACCCAGTACTCTACTACTACTATGCATTATGGTGTCTTTTCTCAACATGCCTTCCCTAGCAATACAGGACTTGGAAATTTTTCCTAGACTTTCTCCCTAAAATGTTAATTCCATGAAAGACTTGCTCTCTCTTTCTTATAAAGAAAGTTAGATAATCTACTTAAAGACTTCCAAGGATGGAGCCAAGATGGAGAAGTAAAGTCAGGAAGCTGATCGAGCTCTCCCAGTTTCCCTCAAAAAACACATGAAATCAAGCCTCTGAACAGAGTATGAGAGAAGGAAACCACTCTTCAGCTCAAGATAGACTGAGAAAATTTCAAGAAAGGTCAGTGTCACTGAGGTGAAAGGGTGTTCAGCTCAACCCAGGTAGATTGTGGGAAAATTGGTGAGTCTTAATCACAGCAAATTGGCAACTATGTCCTGACTCAGTAGAGATGCAATTCAGGGGGGCAGCTTCCAGTCCCAGCTCAGAAGGCAAACTTTGGGAAACCAGGCTTTTCCTGAAAAGAGCAGGAAAACCTACCCTCTGCAAACACAAGAGATCCTTGTGCTCAAAGCCAAGGCTTAGAGCTGCACAGAAAGCCTGGGACAGCATCCCCTATAACTCAGGAATACACCTTGACCTTAAAAATAAAAATAGAGAAAATACCCCCCACCAAAAAAAAGGAAAGAAAATGAACAAAAAACAGGAAAAAAAACCTTGATTATAAATAATCTACTCAAGGAACACTTATCCCATTCTCTATCTCCTAAAATTTATTAGTGTCCACAGCAACAAAATTGTGTGAAGATCAACCATGATAGACTTGGTTCTTCTTAGCAATTCAGCGACTCGAAGCAATACCAATAGATTGTGGAATGAAAAAGCCATCTGCCTCCAGAGAGAGAACTATGGAAACTGAATGTCAGTAAACATACTATTTTCATGATTTGTTTTCTCACAGTTTTCCTCTGTTCTGATTTCTTTTCTCGAAAGATGACTTATATGGAAATATGTAAAAAAATAAATGAATGTACATACATAACCAAAATAAATAAATAGACAAGCAAACAAATGAATAAATAAAATGAGTTTATAAATGTCTATTCATTCCATATTTACACTTTGAATTTCATGGAATGAAGAGTCCCAGATAAAAACTCAGGTTTAGAAATCACATTGAAGGTAATTCAGTCCTACTTGAAATCTTAACAGATGTGCCCATCTTCTTTTGTAAATGCTTTTTGGGTTCATACATAAATTAGATTTAAGTAAAGCAGAGTTGCATGAAGAGGTCAGCCTCAAGTTCTCTTCTCAAGCCATCATTGCCCAATGACAGGACAGAGTCAAGATGACTAGTAATGATTCACAATGCAGTAGATGGCCTTGATGTTTTCAATGTCTAACCAGCAGTGGTCCTCAAACTTTTAAAATAGGGGGCCAGTTCACTGTCCCTCAGACTGTTGGACGGCCAGACTATAGTAAAAACAAAAACTCACTCTCTGTCTCTGCCCCTCTTCCCATTTGCCATAACCCAAAGGCCTGCATAAATGTCCTCAGCAGGCCTCATCTGGCCCTTGGGCTATAGTTTGAGAACCCCTGCTAAACTCTCCTCAATACCTGTTTCACCTACCTTCATGTCCATTGGAAAAATTGTTCCCAAGTACTCATTCCACCAGGGGAAGTCTTTATTTACGTGTGGTAGACACTTCCCTAACTCACTGTGGGATTGGAAACTACTTTGGTTACCCTCAACCTGGTTTAGCCCATCTGCCTAAATGGTTTAATGGGATGTGGCCACTATGCATGCTATAGCTTCTTGGAGCCACAGGTGAGAGCTAGATGAATCAGACGGACACCAAAAGTAGAAAGCAGCCATATAAAAGGCTTAGCAGCCTTCATCCCAAAGGTACTAGTGTTCCCTCTTCTCTAACATGTTATTGAAGGTAAATCCAGACTATACTTGAAGGCTTTCCTCCTTTTTTTTTATTTTTTGACTTTTCTAATTGAGAGGATGTTTTGCCTCACATTGGAAAGAAATCTATCTATGAGTGCCTCCAACAATGGCATTAATGTATTTTCATAATGGATGATCAAAATTATCAATTAGCAAAAATATTTTAAGTATCTTCAATGTCCTAAGTACTGAGGATAAAAATAAAATAAAATAAATCAAATTAAATAATTATATGAAAAACATTATGCAAACCTTAATGTATTACAAAACATAACAATGTTGTTGTTACTATTATTGTGAAATTATCTTTTCTTTCAAAGAATTTACAATCTAGGAAATAGGCAAATATATAGAGTCTACTGATTTAATGTAGAGGTTAAAATTCTGACCCAAATAATGTCTTGTAAATATCAAAAGTATTTCTAAAATAACAGGAAAAATTAACTTTTGGAAAGGAAAACTATTCTCATCCACAACAATTATGTCAAATTTATATATTGATTTAATCAACTGCGGCTATTGATTGAACTCCATAAATTTACTTTCTTCCTTATTCAAATCATAGTGGAATAATTCATTTCAGTGGGAGTAATATGTAAGCATTGCAAAAGTGATAGGTGAGATTTATTTGAAGATACTCAAAATGAATCAAAGTTCCAATGACACAAGATTTAGAATTTCATTGTCTACCGTTGATGACAAAATGCAATTAATGTGGACTACAGAATGGTGTTATGGTATGATAGCAACATTCAAGTTTGAATGAGAAATTTTTCAATTATTTTTGATAGCTACATAAGTTATGAAAGTAATCTACGTATTTTAAAAAGAGAATGTTGTAACCAGAATGATAATAATAGAGAAAAGAAAGAATTGTGTTGCCTTCTATTTTCTCCCTCTAATCTACCACCTTTTAGCCTCTTCCTCTTGTATCTCCTGAGATGTATGTGTAGAGGTGTTCAACCAGAGGGATCCAACTCCCCATGGGGTAAGAACAGAATCCAAAAGGATTAAGTATAAATTCTGAATTTAAACCATGGATTTTGCCAAGAAAGGAAATTCCATTACTTTTAAATACTACATTTCAATCAACCATTTCTCAAAGAATGTAAAATAAAAAGGTAATGAAATATTATGGCATTTTAAGTAATAATAAATATGAATATTTCAGAGAAATATAAAAATAATTATTTGAGCTATTATAGAACAACAAAAAAAAAGCAAAAACAACATAATATTCAGAGTGCCTCGATAATATACAATTAAGTGATACCAAACAACAATGGAATTTAGATTAATTACAGTGATAAGTTGTGGTCCAGTGAATGAATTATACTATGTGAATTTATTTGAAATGTTTTGAATTTGAATTATTGAATTTATTTGAAATTATTTATTTTTTTCCTGCTACAAAATGTTTGGTATAAGTGAGATCCTTACTGACATTATTTGTCTCTTAGGTGACATGCCCATTCTTTGATCAACTTTTTTTTTTCTTTTTTATAAGACTTTCTTTAGGGATTTCAGTCTCCAAACTTTTCTTCTTCTTGCTGAATTCCTACAATGTTTATAGTCTGGTCCATAATCATATACTATTCCACAGCTCAATGGATTAACAAGTATAAGCTTCCATATGGAATGGGCCTGACCTTCTTTTACCTTTTATCATAATATATATATATATATATATATATATATATATATATACACATATATATATATATATATATAATATATATTATATTATATATAAATATATAATATATATTATGCATACATTATATAATATATTAATAATAATATAATATATATAATATATTATATGTAATAATATATATAATTATATAATATTATATATATATATATCTTATGACTTATGTATCATAATATGTACTGGGCAAATTTGACTATTTTCTAAGGAGCACTAAATCACCAAACCACTGATCTTTCACACAGTGCACCAGACTCATGAGGCTGTTCCCTTCTCATAATCTTCTATCTTCTACCTCTGCACCTTAGCCCATATTATCCTCCTTGTCTAAAAGATATCCTCTTACTTACAACTCCCAGGATGCCTAGAGACAATTCAAGTGTCACTACCTTCATTAGGCCTTTCAGTTTCCCCCAGTTATTAATTCCTCTGCCCCCCCAATTCTATTTATTTACTTAGTCTATATTTTGTATTGGCTTTTCTATGTACACACACATTTTGCTTTCTTATTTTAAAAAAAGTGCTAAAGGAAGTAAGATATGTTAAGAGGTTTAGATTCTAATTAAGTTTCTTACTGTTTTATGTAATTATGGGTCACTATCCATTAATAATAGGGACAGGAGTTTCGAAACCTAACAAAGATCACTGAAGGATGAGACAGACAAAAACACTCTTTCTTCCTCCCTTCCTGACCTCATTTGCAGGGAAAGTTTCAGGAGGAAAAAAAAAAAAGAGGAGAGAATCATCTCAGTAAATATTGTAATAAATAAGCTAATGAGGGAGATGATCCATTGAGGACAAAGGGCTCTGTTTCACTTGAGGGCCCTTAGCTCAAAGTGATGTCCTAGCAGTTTATGATGTGAGTGGGGCCTCTCTAACAAATCTAATCAACTATATGAATAACCTATAGGTTGAGTGACCTATCAATGATAATAGAGGCATCTGGGGATAAACACATTATATACATTTAAATACATTCAAGGTCTAGAATTCCAAGTACAACTTTATAATGTGGGAGGTCTAAGATAAAATCTAATTTCACTAGTGATATTTTTCTCCAAAAAGAAATAGTCAAATATCCAATTAATAACTGTTGGTAGTTGTGATTTTGGATCCCTTTATTTTACCTTTATTTTAAAATTAAAAGTTGTTATAATTCCCTGGATCATACAAATATTAAATAGCAAGGCATGGATACCTAGGTAATGCAGTGAATGTATAGAGTTCTGGGCTTAGAGTCAAGAAGACTTATCTTCCAGAGTTCAGATCTAGCCTCAGACATTTATTATCTGTGGGAATGTGGAAAAGTCATTCAATTTTATTTATCTCAATTTTCTCATCTGTAAAATTAGTGGAAAAGGATATGTCAGGTACCTTGATATCTTTGTTAGGAAAACCTCAAATGGGATTCACAAAGAGTAAGGCATGACTGGATGATTGCAACTCACTCCAATGTCTCCATCAAGAAAACCTCGAATGGTGTCACAAGGATCAGACATGACTGAAAAGTGACAATATCCTCTGACTCCAAGTCACAAATATTTTCATAATATACGATACAGAGCCAAGATGTAAACTTTTATTTTTGCCTGTACCATTAAAATTATATATTTTATATATATGATATTCATATTATACTGTGTTAACTTATTTTAGGAAGCTAAGTGTTGCAATACTAAAGCTAGAGTCAGGAACATCTGAGATCAAATCTAGTTTCAGTCACATACTAGATGTGTGGTCCTAAGCAACTCAATCTTGCTTGTCTCATTTTCCTCATGTATAAAACATGAGCAATAATAGTGCCTTCCTAATAGAATTGTTTTGAGGATAAAATGAGTTATTTACATGCTAACTTACAAATCTTTTTGAATATGGTCCTCTGCCCTACATAATTAAAATTATGCTTATAATACAGAAAAAAGATAAACAAAATTATCCAGTATCAAGAATTATATTGGAAAATGTATAAAACATTTGGTACTCATGGGTTCTCACTTCTCTGCCAAGAGGAGGGAAATATAGCTCATGATTATTTCTCTAAGATCATAATTGGTCATTTTAATTATTCAGAGTTTGGCTTCCTCTCAGGGAAGTTTCCCCTCCCCCCTTTTTTTCTTTTTTACAAATTTTCAAAAAGTCTTACATGTCATTTGAGTCAAATAACAACTCTGTGAAGTAATTAATCGGTAAACACATGTTAAGCATCCACTATGTATCAAGAAGTACTGGAGTGGGGACCATCACTATTATATTATCCCTTCAAATCAGAATTCTGAGGATCAGGAAATTTAAATAATATTCTTTAGAGTATCATTAGTATAAAAGACACGTATTCCTATGTTAAGCCCAACACTTTTTGTAAGCACTGTAGTATGCACATTAGTATATGTTTTTTCTTGATTTTCTTAGCTCCCTCCTTCTGAGTAAATACTGTACTTATTTAGTATATATTTTTCTATGTGCACATTACCTTATTTTATGGAATCTAAGTTTGAGGTATGGGTTGTTTTAGATTTTGTTTCTCTGAAACAAG
Source organism: Sminthopsis crassicaudata (assembly GCF_048593235.1). Classification (NCBI taxonomy): domain Eukaryota; kingdom Metazoa; phylum Chordata; class Mammalia; order Dasyuromorphia; family Dasyuridae; genus Sminthopsis; species Sminthopsis crassicaudata. The sequence continues at coordinate 637,707,376 of NC_133618.1, read as the reverse complement.
GGTTAAAGTCTTAACAAAGTGTTAAAAAAAAAAAGTTTGGCTATTGCATTTCAACATAATTTGTTGTCTTAATTTCTTTGTGGTTTATTTATTTGTTTGTTTGTTTGCTTGTTTGTTTATTTATTTATTTGTTTGTTTGTTTGTTTATTTATTGTTTGATAATGTCATTCTGAAATCAATATGTTTCACCAGACTATCCAAATGGATCCATGGCCAAAAAAAACAAAACAAAAAACCTCAACAAATCTCTGCTTTAGGGCCTACAATTTATGCCTAGAATATAACATACACTTAATAAATAGTTAAAGGATTGATTCATTTCTCATTAAAATGAACTTCTGGACATTAGTCTTTTCTAATGTCCAAGAAACTCTCATTTAAATAGCATGAACCTTAGGCTTTGATTGTATTCCAACCTTCCCACCTAAGTCAGTTTCCTCCTGAATGGCCCATTTCACTCCTGTTCCATTAACAAGCCCCAGTCTCACTATTTGGCACTGACCCAGTGAAGGCTATACTTCAATTCCATATTAAACATGGACAAAGCTTCAGAGTTAAGAGGATTAATTAGGATAAAACCTTTAAAATCCCTCTTGCAACATCAATTTCCCTGGGTCAGCAAAAATATTATGAAACTCTCATTTAAGGTAAAAAAAAAAAAAAAATAGCAGTCTCTTGTGTGTCATTTCAACAATTCCACTCCAAAACTTTTCCAACCATCATCAGTGCATCTGCTCAGAAAATGGAATAAAACAAATGCTAATTCATCTTTTTAAAATTTCTCAGGAAGGTTAATTTATATAAGGAGGGAAAGTTATGAGTTAGAGCTTTTTTATCAGAAAATTTATAATAAAGAGGAGGAGGAAGAATAAAAAGAAGGAAGAGGAGAAGGAGGAAGAGGAAGACAAAGAGGAAGAGGAGGAGAAAGAAGAAGAGGAAAAGGAGGAAGAGGAAGAGGAGGAAGAAGAAGAGGAGGAGGAAGAGGAGGAGGGGGAGAAAGAGGAGAAAGAAGGAGAGGAATGATGTGATGATTTAGTAGTTTAGGAGACCAAAAGATGTGATATGGGAGAACAATTCCTGGTCGACAAATGACGAGATTATTGTAGGCACCAAATGGTGTGTGTAATATTCTTCTCTAAAATATAATCTTCTCTGGGAGCAGGTTTTTTGTGGGGCTTCTGGGATCAGCCTTCCTTTCAGTTCAGTGTAATCACCCCAAATGCAGCCAGGAGTTAAAGGCCAAGTCCTTTATTGTTTCCTTCCACATCTTGTCTCCTTCCTGGGATAGCTTTCTTAGAGGCCTATCTCTCATTTTGGTTTCGAGAGCTCCTGCCTCTAGTCCTTTGCCTCTGCCAGCTTCTGCCTCTAGCTCCCTCCCAATGAGCTTCTAGTGGGCTTCTTCTTCCTGGCTCTGAGAGCTCCTCCTTATATGCCCCACACTAAGTATACACCAATCATTATGTCACTAGGAAACCATTATTTGTTGTAGGATTAAATCAATGCTAAACTAGATTTAACCATTGTCTCCTCAATTCCACTTAGCGTCTTTTAAGAATCCTAACAGTTGCAGTTCGATCATATGAAGAATTCATAATGACTATTCTCTTTGGCAAAAGGTAGGCTTATTTAGGAGAAGAGGCTATAGACAAAAGGAAGAGATACAACGGGCATCCAGAGTGATAAATATGAAATAGAATTGAGAGAGTATATAGTGAGCAAGGAAAGAGGATGATGAATGTTGGAAAATACACATTCCCTGGTAGAACTCAAAATTTACCAAGAGAAAGGGAACATCCCATGAGGATAGAGTATGTTCTTAGCTTGCAGAATAATAGCAAAAGAGATTTAGCACCCTAAAAATTAGCTAAGAAGGAAAAAGCCACCATAAGGCATGGCAGGGGGTTGAGAAGAGAGACACCAAGAGACATAGTGGGGAATAGAGACACCACATGTCATGTGGGAGGGGAGAGGGGAACAATACCATGAGGCAAATTGCTGTGGTGCAGCAATCCCCAAGATTCAGACCTGGACATATTTATAGGAGAGATTTAACCTCAGAGATTTGACATAACTTGGATTTCAGATCAGACATAAAAAGCTACCCTTGCCCTCCACAGAAGATGGGACTATGAAGCTTAACTGATCTCCATCAGTGCTCTTCCCTGCCTGCCCCAGAGAGCAGTTCTATCAATGCTCCAGTCTTCTCTGCCATGCACACCAAGTTACTGAGGGTCTCATCCATGGTAGTAATAGTATTAGAACTAGTAGTAGTAGTAGTAGTAGTAGTAGTAGTAGTAGTAGTAGTATGGTATTAACAGTAGTAGTAATTAGTAGTAGTGGTGGTAATGGTAGTAATAGTAGTGGTGGCAGTAATAGTAGTAGTAGTAGTAGTAGTAGTAGTAGTAGTAGTAGTAGTAGTAGTAGTGGTAGTGGTAGTGAAAGTAGTAGTAGCAGTAGTAGTAGTGTTGGTAATGGTGGTAGTAATGGTATTAGTAGTAGTAGAGTGGTAGTAGTAGTAGCAGTGGTAGTAGTAATAGTGGTAGTGGTAGTTGTAGTAGTAACTAGTAGTAGTGGTGGAAGAGATAGTAATAGTAGTAGGTAGTACTAGTAATTAGTAGTAATAGCAGCAAAAATAGCAATAACAATATATGTTGTCAATATAGTCAAATATATTGACATGCATAAACATGTACTAATGTATGTGTATCTGTGTATTATGCACATAAAGAAAAACAGAAAAATAAATGAGAGTGTTGAAAGGAAATTTCTTCATTTGGGCTTTTACATTGATAAATAAGGCAAAACTAAGGACAAATAAGATAAAAAGAATTTTATTATAAGTATAGCAAGGTAATAACATAATGATCATTGAAGATTAGTAATAACTTCAAGTTGGGAACAGGTTTTATAGGTAACATTAAGGTTACTCAGATTGTTCCACCTCAGCAAAAGAGGGCAGGTACTTACATCTTAGTTCCAGCCCAAGTAGCAAGAATGGGATAAGTTGCAGACAAGAGTATATGACAAAGAGCAGGTGACACTAAAAAGCTGCTTGGTAGGAATTACTTGGATTTTGGAGTAATTTTTTTTTTATGATTAGTTATTGAGAAATGTTTATGAAGTTAAAATTGACATAGATTTCCAAAATGGTATAAAAAAGATAAAAGTTTAAAAGTTGTTTCAAAAATGTCCTGAGCTGACTGCTACATACAATGTCCATATATCTCTGAGACTACCTAGAAAAAAGAAAATGAATAGGACTCAGGAATTTCCATAGGTGACAATTTCAAAGAGTGTAATTAATTGAACCTTGGTGTTAAGGAAAAAAAAATTAAACAATTATAGCTATCTCCAAATGGGCAAGAATAACAGCAAGATATCTTCTCTCCCATTGAAGTCTTTAAGTCGAAAACTGGTTAATAACAATAATAAATATCATTTATAAAGCACCTGCTATTTATAAGAAACTGAGCCAGCATTTTAAAAATTACTTATTTATTCCCCACAAGAAGTCAGATAGTTTTTTAGTCATAAAATAATATTTATTATATCCATTTCACAATGAGGAAATTGAGGTAAACAGGTTAACTGACTTGCCCAGAGTCAAACAGTTACTAAGTCCTGAGAATGAATTTGAACTTGGTTTTTCATGACCCAGCTGTCTATCCATTGTGATATCAAAATGTCAGGTCTGTTTCTGGGACATTATTATTGGAATTTCATATATATATATATATTTTTTTTTTCCAGATGAGTTAAAGTGAGGCACGAGAATTTGAATAAATCTGTGAAAGATACAGGAATAAGAAGTGCATTTGCTAAAGGTAAAATGCTCCACCCCCACTATCTTTTCTCTCTAATTCAAAGTGTTTTACCTCAGTTACTCTAATCCTGATTGAACTGTTTACATATCTATATCTATTGATCTATCTATCGATCTATCTATCTATCAATCTATCTAGATATATATATATAACATAATACATATAATTATATATAATATAATATATTATAACATATAATTATATATAATACAATTATAATAATATATATTGCTCAGGGTACATTTATTCTCTGAAAACTCTCTCATTCATCCATCAAGGGAATTGGTCACAAGATGAACAATTTTTGACTTAGAGCTCACTTTCTTTGTCATTATAGAGCAAGATAGAGTGTCTGTCTTCATATTAAGTCACATGGAGTACTTCTGCACACAGTCCATGAAATATCATGGAGAGGTTAGGATATTGGCTATGCTGAACAGCGAGGGAAGGGCATATCTTCAAAATCCCTTGAGGCAATGTTGTGTTAACATCACCTACTGCTACATGAAAGAAGCAGGAAGGTTATACCAGGGCAAGACAGTTTTAGTTAGAACCATAACCTGGTATAGACCAAAAGGCTACCAGGTCACACACGTCAAGTCCTTCACTCAGTGGTGACTGATAATAGACCAAGAAACAGCCATTCTCCTGGCCAGGACTACGGGTCACACATTTCAGTGACTGCTCAGGAAATAACCTGTCAGCACATCATCTCAGAACACAAAAGATGATGTAATTGTCTTAGCTTCTTTCAGCCATGGGGGAAAAAAAGTTCATGAAGAACACGGGACATTTTGATCAGACATTTTATCCAGCCTTTTCTTTATTTCCTGAGAAATAGGCTCAGGAAATGTTCATAAAACTTTGTGGAATTGGGTGATGAGGTTAAGGCTTTCATTTACCGGTTAAGATGTCTTTCTGATGTGTTGTTGAAACTAAAATCTTTTAACAGGCCTGAGGACAAAAACATCTGTGTTTTTTCCTTTTTTCTGCATTGTTATTTCATCCAAAGTGAAAAACCACCCCATAATCAACAGGCAAAATCGAAATAGAAACAGAGTAAATTCAAAATTTGATAACAGTAGAATTACCTTAACCTGTAGTAAAGCAAATTCATTTTATTGGAGAGAAAAAGCAGAAAGGAGTACACATTTTAAAAAATATTAATGGTGGGGAGAGGCCAGAATGTTCATATTTTTTAAAAAATGCAGGAATAGTCCAGAAATAGAAACAAGATTGGAATTTTCCTGGTGTTATTTATAGGATCAAAACATACCTTTGATCTTAATTATATTATGTTAAAAGTTTTTCACCTTATTTACTTTATAAGGAAATAACTTCTGATTTCTCATCATATTGAAATATTTTACAAAGACTTAGGAAAGTCCTAAAAATTAGATAATCTTTCTCTTATAGGCAAAAGGTTTTAGCTTTTAAAATCTTTGAAAATATATGCCATTGAATGATCTTGGAAGAAAATGTAGAATGTGGTAAGGTGAGGGGTCCAACTCTGCAATGAAAGAATTTGGGTTTAAATCTAAGCACTGACACTCTGTGTACTATTTTCTGCAATTTACTTCACTCTCCTGGTCCTCAGTTTCCACAAAAGAAGGGCTTGAAATAATAATAGTAACAATAATAATTATATTTGTATATTATTTAATATTTTTCTAGCATTTTAAGGTGTTCAAAATTTTATTATGTTATCTTATATAATTGTCATAATAACATTGTGAGATAGGTATTATTATTATCTTCACTATTAAGAAGAAGAAACTGAGAATGAGGGACATTAAGTATGTAGGATCATATATCTATACCAAGTCACTTAATAATCACTCATTTATTCAGTACTTATTATATGTCTAATTCTGTACTGCTAGGAATTATTTTAAAGGCAAAATAAATGTTCTTGACTCCAAAGAGCTCATATTATATTGAGGGAGAAAGAAAACATGTAAATATTATTGTACATGTTTAAAGTGACAGATATATAGATGACATAGAGGGAAAAGATGGAGAGTATTACAAATGAGAAGATGATGGGTGGGAGGCCTAAGAAAGGCCTCATGTAGAAAACAAGATTTGAGCTGAATTTTGGAGTAGAGCATTCCAGGTGATGGGGACAAATTGTACAATGGTCAGGAGATGAAGCATTCTATACAGAGAACAACAAAAAGGCAAGTATAGGTAGATGAAATTTGAATCTAGGATTCTCAACTCTAAGTCAAGAATTCTAAAAATTACATTATCTAGATCAGGTCATCTTAAACTTTTTCCACTTATTTACTCCTTTTCATACAAGAAACTTTTATATATTATACAACATGGAACATATAAGTATATTAGATAGTAATACAAATCAAAAATTTACTTATAATAAATCATAATTTTGTGACATCTCCATTCAGTTATGAGACCTCATATAGAGTTGTGACCCACAGTTTAAAAAGCTAGGATCCAGATAACCTCCTAAGTCTATACTAGCTTTCTATCTATGTCTCTATGATGAGGCAACAAATTTGAATCTTGGCTCTAACAATTATTATCTGGGGGATTTTGCACAAGTCACTTCAGTTTTCTGAATCTCATATTCTTCTACTGCCAAATGAAGAAGGATAGCCTAGATGAACTCTGAGGTCCTTTCCAGCAATCATCCTAGATTCTCTTTCCAGCAATCATCCTCTCTCTCTTTCATTCTATCTCTCTCTTTCTCTTTCTCTCTTTCTCTCTTTCTTTCTTTCTTTCTTTCTTTCTTTCTTTCTTTCTTTCTTTCTTTCTTTCTTTCTTTCTTTCTTTCTTTCTTTCTTTCTTTCTTTCTTTCTTTCTCTCTCTCTCTCAAACACACACACATATTCACATGTACACATGAATACTCACATTGTAGGTATTTTGTTGTTTATTGATATTGTTTTTAAAGTCTGTGATATGTGTATCAAAATAAAAATTCAGCTAGGTTTCAGATAATAAGACAGGAGGGGGAAAAGAATTTGATTAACAAAATACAAATAGAAAATACCAGTAGAAATATGAAACTACTCCAAAAGCTCCATCAAAAAGAGTGGATGCATTAAATTGAAACTACAGAGAGAATCAGGTATATCCGTCATGCTTCATTGAGAGTCCCTGACAAAAATATGAAAGACTCTTTCCTGGTTTTTGAGTCATCTGTGTAGAGAAACACTCCCAGTTTTATTTACTTAGAGCAGGCTCCCAAAGTGTTGAGTATTGCTTGAAACATAAAATTCCCATATGGTGAAATTTCTTTCTTTCTTTGTTACAAACCTATGTGTTTGGTTAAGCCAGTAAAGATTTACATAATTTGATTCAGCTAACACAATTGCAATGACTCCAGGACAAGGGATAAAATGAATTATTCTTTCTAGCCTTTTAAGTGGAGATATGCTCAGATGAAAGAACCTATTTTTGAGAATCTGCCATGACAGTGGAAAAAACCACTAATACTATATTCCTGGAAATATAAAAAAGTATATTAATACCTCAACTTATCTGTCATCCTATCAAAGTGGACAAATTCATCCAGTGTGATAGAGATTGTAATCTATTCGCTCATGCTAAATTATCCAATAGAACTCTTGCCCTTATGCTCTATTAAACAATTTAATTAAAATTTTAAAAGATAATATTTAATATTTATATAGCTTATAAAATTTAAATAGTTTATAAATAGTTTATATAGTTTATGAAATATTTGACATGTTAGCTCCATTGATATTCACATTCTACATATGATGATATAACAGAGGCAAATAGAGGTTGATGGCCTTGCCCAGAGTCACACAGATGCTAAATGTTGCAGAAAAGATTCATACTTCTATCTTCCTATTCCAAATTCTATGTTTTATGCACTGTGCCTCCTAAGCTCTGTCCAATGTGGTAGAAGTCTTTTTCTACAATTCTTGATATTGAATGGATACTACTAGAATATGTTTCCTACAATTTTTATCAGTTTTTTATTAATTAATTATTTTATCTTTTTAACAATCATCTATTTCTTTCCAGACATATTTTAGGATCATACCAGGCAATTCTTCATTTAGAATATGTTGCAGATTGCTTATATCCATTGTGAAGTTCTATCTACTCATTGTCTATAAATACAAAGAGAAAAAATAAACACGATCCTATCACCTATAAGAAGCCAATTCAAACCACTAATCATAATTTTATTAATAAAGTAATTTCATAAGGAAATACTTAATTGGTAGGGCTTTGAATCTAGGCATAAAGAAACCAATGAGAAATCTTTGAATGAATGCCAGTTTGCTTTGAGCATAGCGCATACGAGCAGATGTTATCAAGACAGAAAAACAGGTATGAATTATAATATTATACTGACAGATATCTTTCATGGCCATCAAAAAATGGAAGTAGGGGATATGTATCAATGGATGCAATACCATATTTATAAGATTATATCATATGTCCATTAAATATTGATATTTTTGTTGGCTGGCCATTTTAGAAAATTTTTCAGGATGTCTATTATATCATTGATGTTAAAAATCTACTCCATATAGAACTTTGTTATTGGTAATGATGATGGTATAGTAGAAAGAACTATGAATTTAAGGTCAATGAGCTACAATTCAAATCCCAACTCTTGATGGTACATTGAAAATTCACTTTACTTCTGGAAGCCAAATTTATGTATGTGTGTGTGTGTGTGTATATGTGTGTGTGTGTATGTGTTTGTGTGTGTGCATATGGGTGTATAGATGTAGATAAGACCTAAAGGGAAAGTGAGGTGATCAAATAAGAATAATTACATTATTACAATACTTAAATGTAACATATAGCATAAAAGTAAACTTTTATAATTGTTTTATTTTTCCAAATTACTGTAATATACCCAACACTTAGAGTCTTTCCTCTGGGTCTTTAAATAAACTATTTTATCTGACAAAGGAGTGATAGTTTGGGAATATTCTACACAATTAAACAATGGATATTTCTAGAAAGTAAGCACTAATCTTCATGTTGCAGAATTATTAACGAAAGTATAAGGAAGTTTCAGCAATTATGATGGGATCAATGGGAAATAACCTAAGAGTTGATAGAAGTCAAAGATATTTGATTTAACAAATTATAATCCTGTAGATTTGAAAACAATAAATTAAAAAAGTATGATTTCTTGGAAATATAGATTAGTTATATTTTATATGTTTGTTTTAGAACCCTGATTTACACAAATTGATATTTTCCAAAGAAATCTGTCATATATACTCTGGGGTCAAACAACTTCCCTAGTAAATCTTGAGACTACTATTTATTATGCTCTTTTACTAATTATTTTAGAAATGGAATATTTAACTATTGAGAAAAAAAGAGAAAATAGGAAATCATTTATTATTTTCATCAATAATGATGATTATAATAATGATATGTTTCCTTATATGGGAATAGATATCTCAAATATTTGCATAGGCCAATTGATATTTACAAAAAGGCAAAAATAATTTCTATATATGTATTTTTACAAATTATTTCATTCATTCAATTTAGTTCAATAAATAAATTAAGCTTACCAAAAAAAGAGACATGGAATATTCAGTGAAAATACCCATAACGCTGTGTCTACTCTACAATAAATGTCAAAAGTAAAGTAAAATGGCTCTATCCCGCTTCATTTCCATGAATTAGCCTAGTGGGTTGGAGAATGCCTAGTGTTACTTTGCAGATGCTTAAATACATCCTTGTCCACCCCCACCTTTCCACACCTGCTCTTGGTTTTATATTGAGAAATGCAACTTAGATGTCGGAATCCAGGAGGTAAGAGCAATAGGGAAAAAAGAGAAACCCAGAGAAAACATGACATTTTTTCCTGTGAAAGTGAAATCTAATGTGGGAGGCAAAGAATTTAAGATTAATCAGAGACTGAGAGTGATCACAGAAATTAGCAACTTCCTCCCATGATAAATATCAGAAGAAAGGGCAGGCTGTCAACAGAGAAGAAATCCAAGTCAGAATGACAAATCCTAAACATTTAAGAATTAGAGGTATTGCTGCGGTTATCTAAGTGATAAAATTTAATCTAGAACATCCAAAAGAATTTACAGGAACTTAAATTACCCTTCCCCACCCTCACAAAGCCCAATAATTAAGAGTACAGATAATTATTGAAGCAATATAAACAAGAATATATTTTCTACATAAAATAATTATGGTAATATGCATTCATAAGACTTTTAAGGTTTATTAACTCTTTGCCAAAGAGTATCTCCTTTAATCCTTACAACATCTCTGACATAAGGGAGGGCAGAAAGAGCTATTATTCCTAATTTAAAGATAAGCAAAATGTGGTAGAGTGAGATTAAATGATTTGCCCCTCTTCACAAATGTAGTAAATATATAAACATATATTTGAATTGAGGTTTCCTGAAGCTCTATCCAATGTTCTATCTCTATGTGACAGAAAGAATATGGAGAACTGGAACAAATACCCAGGTCAATACTCAATCGTTATGTCTAATGGATTATTTGTTCCAAATTTAAATTCCATTAAAGTATTTCCTATTCTCCTAAGAGTTAGTGTGTACTTAGAATGCAGATTAATATTGTGCAAACACTAGCTGGTGTGATGAAGATGGGATAGCAAAAAAAGAGAAAAAAAAAAAACTTTCCTAAATCTGAATCTCCATGCATTATACTTACAAAATACTTTCCTATTTCTAAAATGGTTGGTTATTTGTTATTTCATAAGGTATTTACAATTAACCCTTGAGCTAGACATGGAGTAAATCCAGATAAGATTATTGCTTTTCCAAAGTGAGAAACCCAAAATCCAGATAATTTAACCTACCCCCAAATAATAGGGCAGTCAAATGGTGCAATAGATAGAGCTCTGGGCCTAGAATCAGGAAGACTTACTTTCCTGAGTTTGTCTGGCCTCAGACACTTATTAGATGTTTTACCCTAGATAAGTCACCGAACCCTGTTTACCCCAGTTTCCTCATCTGTAAAATAAGCTAGAGAAGGAAATGGCAAACTACTCCTAGCATCTTTGCCAAGAAAATTCCAAAATGGGGTCATGAAATTGAAGTCAAACTGATGCAGGTGTAGCCCCCTTTAAGATTCCTTATTCTGATCTCCAATTTCCTTTGGGACTGACTTTTGATTTACAAGATCTGGTCAAAACCACCCTTTTGTATTTCTAGGGGAAAGATCCGGATCTGAGCCAGTTTGGGCTGTACCCAGCCCCCACCAGATCTGAGCTGGCTTGGATTTTCAGCCCCTACTGTCTGCTCAGGTTTCCCTAAAATAGTTTATTCCTTATCTGAAAAGTCTGCCAAGAATTTGGCCACTGCCCTAGGCCTCTTGAAGAAAATAAAAGAGCCAAGATGGAATCATCTCTGGGCAGAGAGTTGAAACATGCCAGCACCATGCTTTGCATCACAAACTATCTGTCCTGCCGCTTTTGGTGTATTTCTTCCTCTATCTAATACCTTTTACTAACCAGACTTTAACCTTACTTCCAACCCTACAATAAGCCTCTTTTTATCAATCTAGGTTTTCGGGCCTGTAAATTCATTTATAGGGGACTCTCGCTGCCACTAGACCTCATTTAACTTTGTATCCTTGGGCCGAATCAAGGCGGGTTGCAGGGGAGATCCATTTGACTCCCTGTACCTCAAACCTGCCACTAGACCTCAATTAATCCTAATTTTATTTAGATATCATTTGGTTATACCTCATCATTAGGTATATACCTCATCAAAACAACAATAACAATTGAGATAACTGGCCCTAAAGGATACAATGCTAGACTTCACTTTGCAAAGACTTGGATTCAAATACTGTTTGTGATCCAAATTAAACCATTAGCAAAATGCTCAATCTCTTTAAAACTCAATTCCCTTATATCAAAAAAAAAGGGAATTAGTGTTGTCAATACTAATGTTTCTATCACATAGGGCTGTTCAATTCAAATTAATTTAAGTAAAAAAGCATTGATTATTGAAGTGAATTTAACTGACAGTAATACTAATGGAACCTAGTTTTTAATTCCACTAAAGATGTTAAGAAAGTGCTATTACTCTAGTCTAAAACTCTTTCCCCATACTTTTCCCTTTGGAAAAATGTGTAAAAGATGAAGAATAAAGGCTTAGATAGGAGAACTATCTCTTGTCTTCCCAATCTCCTGAAGTGATGCTATTCATACTCTCCATTCAGAAAATTTCAAGTTATTGATCACTTGGAAGAAAGGCAAGGCAAAGATTTTTTTAATCCCTATTGGACTTGATCATAAATCTACTAATAGCACTATTGTTTTGATTGTATTTTTGTTTATATTGTTTTGTATTGTATTGTAATGATTAACACAAAACTATGTCAGTTTTCTTTGAGATTTTTATAAATATCACTTCAGGACAGCTAGGTGGATCAGTGGATAGAGCACCAACCCTGAAGTCAGAAGGACCAAGTTCAATTCTGGCCTCAGACACTTAACAACTCCTAGTTATGCAATCCTGGGCAAATCACTTAACCTCAATTGCCTCAACAAAAAAAAAAAAAAAATTAAATTAAATATCACTTCAGTTGCCTTGGGATAGAGTCATAGCTGATGGGCATAGTGGTGCTATAGTGGATAGAGCACTAGACCTAAAGTCAGGAAGCCTGAACTCAAATCTAGCCACAGAAACTAGTTCTGTGACCCTGGGGAGGACTTTTAACCCTAATTTCCTCAGTAAAGTCTGTAAAATGAGCTGGAGTTCATTATATTATATTACATTAGGGAATGATGAACCAATTCAGTAGCTTTGCCAAGAAAAGTCCAAATAAGGTCATGGAGAGTCAGACATGATATGGTCAGAGATGTATCTGAGGAAATATAAGGACTTATATCAGTTTAGTCATTTCTCTCTCAACTAAAGGACATATCAGTTTAGTCATTTCTTTCTCAACTAAAAATGCTTGGATAATACATTAACATTACATGAATAAAAATGTTGCTGACAGATCTATTCCTAAAACACATTCAGTGAAATATGTTTCTCAACATATCTCACAGAATTGTGTCTTAAAAGAGAAATCTATTTAAAATATTATATACATTATATATTTTATATTTTAAGGCTCAATCCCTCTCCCAAATCCATTTATTTATTTAAATCATTCATTTGTGGGTTTTTTTGTTTGTTTGTTTGTTTACCTACAGGTACATAATTCTCATCAGACTTTAACTCCTTGGGAACAAGGGATGTTTGGTTTTGTATTCACATCCTTCCTACTCCTTAGTAAATTGCCCTGTACATAATAGGCAGTGGAGAAAGTGAATGCTGTGAATTTATGCTAAGTGAAGTCAGTAGAACCAAGAGAACATTGTTCCTAGCAAATTCAAGATTATGTGATGATCAATTCTGATGGATGTGGATTTTTTCAGCAATGAGTTGATTCTGGTCAATTCCAATAGAATTGTGGAGAGAGCTGTCTGCATGCAAAAAGATACTGTGGGGACTGAGGGTGGATCACAACATAGAATTTTCACCTTTTTAGTGTTTGCTTTTTTCTTTCTCATTTTTCTTAGGTAGCATGATAAATGTGGAAATATTAATATATATTGGATTACTTGCTGTCTATGGGAAGGATGGGAGAAGGGAAGGAGAAAAAAAATTGGATCCCAATGTTTTGCAGGGATGAATGTTAAAAACTACCTTTTTTGAAATTTATTTTGAAATATATTTTGAAAATAAAAAGCTATTATTAAAAAATGACTATTTAATAACATTAAAGGAACAGGGGCAGTAAGTGGCGCAGTGGATAGAACACCAGCCTTGAATTCAGGAGGACTGGAGTTCAAATTTGGTCTCAGACACTTAACACTTCCCAGCTGTATGACCCTGGGCAAGTCACTTAACCCCAACCTGGGAGGGGGGAGCATTAAAGGAACACTGTATTGGGAGGTAGTTCTCCTAGTTCTTAGCTGTGACTTTTCTTTAGAGGATCAATTGAGGGAGAGAATCCTTGGCCATGTCATTTAGCATTTATTAACCTTGCTTTTCTTGTCCATAAAATAAAGAGATCAGACAAGATGCATTCCTACTTATATCCAATTTATCACTTTAAGATTTTATTCCTTTTAGTTATTTCCAGCTTTCATTTCAATTCCCTTTAGTGATTCCCAATAAAGAAAGCTTGGGAACCGCAGGCATGGGATATATTTCAATCATGCATTCACTGTGAAGTCCTGAGACATTTACTAATTCCATGACAGAGCCAGAGTGAGACCTGGCAGCCTTTGGCGATGAAAAAGATTCTTCTACTGAGGCACACTGCCTCAACTTTCCTGCATTTTAAAGTAAAACATTTTTTTTTTTTAATTCTCCCCTTTCAGAATTCTGGTGTCCATTAAATTTGAGCACAGCAGAGAAGGAACAGTTCTCCCTAGTCAATATATTTGAATTGATAGTTCTTCAGAGAATCTTAGTCCATTTTTTCGTAGTAAATGACCATTTAATTCTAGTTCCTGCATTCTGTTATTTCTATTTCATCCTATATATGGTTTATTTGTTCATATTTGTTTGTATGTTGTCTCTCCTAGTAAATCGTGATCTTCTTGAGAATAGGTTCTATCTTTTACCTTCCATTTTATTCCAAAACTTAGCATCCTGCCTGAAAAATAGTAGTCCTTTATACATTTTTCATTGACTAATTGACACTATTTCAACTGGTGAAGAAGAGAAACTACAAACAGGAAGAATCGTAGAAGTTGATGTTCATTCAATCTTCCACAGGAGTGTTGACTATGATTGGTACAAAGTCCAAATACATGTCAAGAGTCCAATTGTGAAACTTCTATAAATTTTTAAATATAAAATTTAAACAGAATTGCTAGAGGTCACTTTATAATGAATGAAAGCAAACTTAGTTAGCAAAAAGGATTAAAATTCAATGAGAGTGTCTTAGGAGGTAATAGTGAATTTGAATCAGAAGTCTTATATTCTAGTCCTATTAGCTATTTGCTGGGCTTAAGACAAAAGATTTCACTTTTTTACTTCAGTTTCCTCATTTTTAAGCAGATAAATATGTTGATTTCCCTTAATATATTCTCCTAAAACAAAATTTAAAAAAAAACCTCCTCCCCCCAAAAAAATTAATCCTATGATTCTATTACACTATGACCTATAAAAAGAAACACAAAAAAATATTGTTTACATATTAGTATATAATGTACTAATACAATTGATTAGTATTTTTCCTGTATTAAAAACACTTTATAAATGTTTGCTAATTGATTCATTAATAACTGGTTCCAAATTATTTTATATAAAAAAGGAATTTGATAGATTTTTCATTCTATATGTGATGATTGCTTTTATGTTCTTATAGGTAAATAATATGCTATGGAAACTTCATATGCAGAAAAAAAATAGGAATAAATAAGCATTTAGTGATATATCAAATGAAATATAAATGTAATGAAATGGAATTAAGAAACAAAAAATTATCAATATTTGACTTATTTTGCCTGATTAAATATAATTTATGCTATAATGACTATTTTTCATTTTACAAGTCATTTCTAGATTTTTTTCTATGCATAAGACTTTATTTGTAACAGAGAAAGAAATTTGAGTAAAACAAATAGAAATAGCAGCTGCAACTGATATTCTATAGTCATGGTTTTCTACCTCTCATCTGATGAATAGGGGATATCAGGATGTGTGTATGTGTGTGTGTGTGTGAATAGTAGGCTTCATCATTAGTCCTCCAAAAGCAAGATTGGATATTAAAGCAAATAATCAAATTTCAGCTTTGAAAAATATATCACTTCATGCTATGCAAAAAAAAAAAAAAAATCTTTACTTCCCTCTAGTGCATAAATGTTTCTTTGAAAAAAAGTTTCCTCAAATTTAAATAACAAAGTGCAACTACCAAATGAATAGCAAAGATTTTTTATTTGTTTTTTGCTATTCTATTCTGTTTTTTTTCCCTGTTAATGAGCATTTATTTTTCTCCCTCACATGTCTCTTCTGTGTATGTTGTAAAGCAAAACAATTTAAAAAATAGTCATAGTCAAACAAAACATTTCCTTATCTGGCTCATACAATTTTAACACACTTCTCAAGTTCCTACTGTATGTAAAACACTGAGGTCCTTACTGAGAAAGATACTGAGTTATAATATGTCAGTGCTGAAACATGAAGCTTGATTTTTTTAGTAAGCTTCCCAATTTTTAATTGAAAATATTTCCAATTTTTTTTTTTTCGTAGAAGCAGCATATCTCTATGGATTAGGGGATAAAGTGGTTTGCAAGTCAGATTTTCTATAGACCTTCAGCTCAATTATTTACTAGTTGTATGACATTTTACATGTCACTTCACTTTTTAGATCTTCAATTTCCCCATGTATGAAATGAAAATGTCCAGTGTCTAAGGTTTAAAGCCAACTGAAAGGCCAACCCCCTAAATTTATAGATGAATAAACTGATTCAGAAAGAATATAATATTTGCTAGGAGTCCCATACAACAGATCATAAATAGGTCTTGGACCCAGGTACTCCTACTCCTAATTTCACTATTCAGTGCTTCATCTCTCACAAGCTGCCTCCCTGATAAAAAAGACTCAATGATCCCAAAGGTTGTTTCCACATCCACAATTTCTACAATAGAATGACTTCGCTAGCTTGTTCATTTCCCACTTGGTTCTTCTACTTTGATACTTCTCTGATTTCTCCATATCCCTCAGTAAACTGAGCATCAGGGTTAAGATTCCCATCATCCTCCAAAATGCAATCAGCTTTGACACCCACTTCTCATTACTACTCCTCTGATTGGAAATCAGTGCCATCAACTCCAAAGACTTCACTCAAGAAGAAGGCTCATCAGAGATAACTCATTTTTTATCTAGCTGCTCCACATTGGGACTGTAATTTCTCCCCCATTCTCCTGAATGATCTTACCTCCTCCACACATCCATGCTTTTTAGATTTCTTTTTGTATATATTATTTTCCCTCATTAGATTATAAGCTCCTTGAGGTCAGGGATTCTTTCCTTTCTCATATTTGTATTCCTCAGGACTTCACAGTGCTTGAAACAAAGTAGTTATTTAATAAATAATTATTGACTATTGACTGTGAGGTACTTATAGGGATACTATGTAACCCCTATAATCCCTACTTCACATTTTTCCATTTTCTAGAAACTACTGTAGAACATATTTTAAATTTAATTTACAGGGAGAAAAATAAGGAAGATGTGAATCCCTACCTGCAACCTAATTTGTTTATTAAAATCATCAAAAACTCAGGTGTTGCAAGTGACAGGCCTGGGACCTGACTCTTTTTTTGAGTTTGCTTTCAGACAACTTGTGTTGTGGCATTGCCTGACTCAGATCATTGGCCAATACCCAAATGAGTAACATCAGAGTTTCCATCAGAGTCCTAAATAAGGTTTACTAACCAAGGCTGAACTTATCTGCCAAATGCAGTGAGGAGCCAGGAAAGCAATCTCTTGGTTCCAGGAAATTGTGTGTATATACTCTTGTCCATATTCTCTAACCATGTAGAATTTCCTTCTGAAAGTCTAGGATTAAGTCCCTACATTGGTGATATTCTTGGTGCCTACCATCATACTTCCATGAATAAGGGATCTCTTTGGAAGATGTTTTCATTCAGCCAAAATAAATTATGATGAAATTATGATATGCCTATGTGATTCTTATTTATGTCTTTGTATAAATCCTGGGTAGAGAAGAAAGCAAGCTTCATTTGGAGTCAGAAAATCTCAGGTACATTATTGGCTCTGCTCCTTACCATTACTGTAACACTGGGCATTTAATTTAATCATTATGAGCCTCTTTTCACATTTGTAAAATGAAGTTAAAGGACTATGCAATATCTAAGGTAGTTTTAACTATAGATCTATAATCCTAAAAGCACAAACACTTATTTTCTAAAATAAAATTTTGACCATTTCACTCTCCTACTCAGTAAAGTTCAGATAATCCCTTTGAGCCCTAGAGCCAAAGAAAAACTGCTCTAACATCTTCAGAACTTTACAATTTAATCTTAACTGACCCATACCATCTCTCTGCCTTTTCTATATGCATATGTGCATATATATATATATATATATATATATATATATATGTATATGTTTTTATATACATATATTGTCTTTGCCTATAGAATATAGGATGCTAGATGGTGGAAATTATTACATTTTTGCCTCTGTATTTCTATTGCCCTAGCATGGTGCCTACTACATAGTGGACAATTAGCAAATGATTGTTGATTAACTAATTAATTAATTGATCAGATAATCCAATAATCTACTCATTCCATTCCTTGCAATCTTTCCATTTTTCATGAATACAGATCAAACTTCATTCTGCCTATATGTTATATCTAATCTTGTATTATCAACTCACCTTATTTTATTATCATTAGTACCAGTGGCATCTTTGATAATACTCTATGATAATAATAATACAACCTTTACAGTGTAAAATGATTTATATATGAATTTCAGCCAAATACCACCCCATTTGAGGTTCACTATATTTTATTCCCATTTTGTAGATGACAAGAGAAATTAAAAGAAGTGGGAGGGTTGAGGTAGTGTCATTCAGCTAGTAAGTAACAGAGACTGAATCTGAGCCCAAGTTTTTTGGACTCCAAGTCTACCAATATAAACCATGGATTACCCTGCTTCTTTATGACTGCTAATGGTGTTCAAGCCATTGTTGGTCATAGGCTATGATATGCTACTATTTTTCTTTTAATAAAGTATTATGTTTCCATTACTATTTGGATCTCCGCAACATTTGGAGGAGGTTAGCAACTTAATATTCAGTCAGGTAGCCTCACTTAGAAATTATTTCTGTGAAAAAAGACTCTATACATATGTGTATATATGTATGCATGGTTGAAATGGAATTTCAGTTGATATCATTATTTGCACTCCAGGTGACAATAGGATTTTTATATTTTAGACAAGCTTGCCACTGATTGTCCCATAGTTTTTACTAGGGAAGAATTAAGCTGTTTCACTCATCTGTCTGAGTTCTGTGAGATAATTTCTAAGTTCCACATCACGGAAGCAGTACAGGACAACAGATAATATCTGTCACTACTTTTTAGTTCCTGTGATACTTTAAAAAGCAAGATGCACAAGTTGATCCGAAAGCCTTTTTGATTTCACTTTCTCTGTCTTTCCCCCATTTTAAATTGCCAATATTCTCCTTAATCTGCAAATGTGGATGCTTTTTGCTAATCTTGAAGATATATCATGAGACATCAGAAGTAATAAGCATCCTTAGATTGATAGATTTCACCCTTATTCATTTTTTGAAACTACCTTTTAGCACTGAGCCCAATCCTCCAAATAAGTATTAATGCTGGGGGATATTTAGTAGGATACTTATGAGCATATCTGAAATTAGACATCTCTATAGCCGTACTTCACTATCAAGTCCCTTGACATATGATATAGGTTAGTGGAAGAAAGTTAGACCAAAAAATTCTTCATAAATTATTTGAACCTCAGTTTTCCATCCATATATTGAGGACAATATTACTTATGATCACTGTCTCATAAGGGTATCCAGAGAATGCTCAGCTGAGGAAACTGAGGCTGATGATGCTTCCATGGCAAACGTTAGAACAATGGAGGGATTTTGACCCAGGTCCCCTGACTACATATCCAGGCAGACCTAATCTCTTAAATGATGTAGTATATAGAAAGTGATTTGCTAACTGGAAAGAGCAATGTGAACAACAACTATTACTAGGCAAGACTTTGATTGAACTGTGACCTCTTCAACAAGCTGTGTTCCCCCTCACCAGGAAAGACCTTTACCTCATTAATACTGTCTTATCCTTAGCCATCTTTGTCCTTGCCTTTCCAAAAAAAGGAAATCCTCCAAGGAAGTTGGATTCTCTTCCTTAGCTACTTTATTATTCTGGGAAAACCAGTGATTTGGATAACAACCTAGGTCATTACTGCCATTACAGGAGGAGCAACACCTAGCCTTAAAGGGCCCTTCTGCATGCCAAATCTGCAACAAAAATGAAAAATAAACCAACTTCAATATATGGGAAATTTACTGTTCCCATTCCCAAATGGGAAAATTAACTCTAGAAAAAGAAATCCCTATCTTCATTCACACCCTACAGTATCACCAGACACTGTCAGCTATGTTTTCAATTCAACCACAACTTCAAACATTCACAGAAGCAACACTTGGAGGAAAAAAAAGCACTGCAGGATCCCTTCCTTGGTCTATACCAGTTACATGTATATGTATATATATATATATATATATATATATATATATATATATATATATATATATATATATATATATATATATATATATATATATATATATATATATATATATGCATGTGTATGTGTATATATATATATATGCATGTGTATGTATATATATATATATATATATGCATGTGTATGTGTATATATATATATATGCATGTGTATGTGTATATATATATATATATGCATGTGTATGTGTATATATATATATATACATATATATACATATATATACACACATATATATGCATATATATACACATATATATATATATATGAAAGATGAATAAATGGGCCATTGGCTATATGCAGATAGAAATACTCACACAGTTTTCAAAACAGATGAAAAAGTAACTGAGAAAAATCAATCCTGATTGAAACTGGAACCTGGAAACCACTTCTACAAGAATAAGCCCAAGCTTTCTGCCTACATAGCTACTAAAGATCAAGGAAATAAAGTTTCATCATAGGCACTACCATTGGCAAAAAGTTCAGGATCAGAAAATGATATTATTCTATCAATGGAAAAAAATAAACATTTTAAATGTTTCGGTATTACCATCTTGCAGCTGTACCCTAAGAACTTTGAAACTTTTTCATTTAGACTCACAGCTGAAACTTTCTAAATATGTTGCCTTTCCCTATTAAAATGAGAGCTCCTTAACATCTTTTTTTTTTTTTTCTAAACATTTGGAGGCTTCCACAGTATTCAGTGAATATTAGTGAATAAATAAATAATAAATAAAATACTAGTGAATGAAACACATTCATTCATCAGAATAGAGGCACTATGGGCCAAATATGATATTTGTGAATATTCCTCCAAATTGCACTGTCTTTCTAAATTTTAACAAGGCATTGACTACAAAGTTATACCTCAGAATTATTATAGATCTTTAAGGGGACAAACTGTGTATTTAGGTTCTTTATTGAGATAACTATTTAACTATTAAGATAACTTCCTCTATTTTTGCATATAAAGCCCTTGTTAGTCTTTCCAGGTTGATTCTGCCTCACTGACCATGATGTCCTCTGCATTCTCTTCTCCAGCCCAAAGTGTCTTTCTTCTTATTTCTCCTATCATATGACATTCTAGCTGTGGCCCATTACTTAGACTGCTTGCTACATAATAGGCACTTAATGAGTTTTTTTTTTTTTTTTTTTTAAGTTAACTGGCTGATCTCTATCTTTTCCTGGGCTACTACCCAAAACTAGAAAATGTCCCCTTATCATCTTAGAATTCTGAGCTCTCTTCAAATCTAAGTGTATGTCTTAGACATTAGACTTTTTTCTGGTCCCTTAGCCTCAAAAACCAAATCTAAGTGTATGTCTTAGACATTAGACTTTTTTCTGGCCCCTTAGCCTCAAAAACCTCCCTTGAAATCAGTTTTGTTGTTTCCCCAGGTAGAAATTTAATTGGATACATTGGAAAGAAAAAAGCTTTACCCTGCCTATTGATATCCCTGGCTTTAGGTCCCAAGTAAAACCCTATGTTTCAATGGAAACCTTTCTCAAACTTTGTGAATTCTAGTCCATTCACCCTTTTAATTATTTTATATTTAGACTGTATTTAGCTTTGAGTGTGTGTGTGTGTGTGTGTGTGTGTGTTTGTGTTTATGTATTTTTCCTTTGGCATTTAAAGTCATTGTAGAGAAATGATAGATGTATAGATAAATGGTAGAGTACATAGATTTGTCTTTCAAAAGACAAAATGGTTCATATTTTTATTGCCTTATTCCTTGAGGGCAAATATTTATACTGAACCAAACAAATTTGAATGAAGAATGTAAACATGTCATCATGTGTATGTTTGCATGTATGTATATATAAATATGTGTGTGTATACACACACACACACACACACACACACACACACACATATATATATATATATATATATATATGTAGCCACATACATATAGTTGTGTGTGTATATATACATAATGGGCAGCTAATGAGGCAGCACAGTGGATATAGTACTGAAACTGAAGCCAGGAGACTCATCTTCCTGAGTTCAGATCTGACTTCAGACATTTCCTTGCTATGTAACCCTGGGCAAGTCACTTAACATGTTTGCCTCAATTTCTGCATTGTAAAATAAACTGGAGAAGGAAATGGCAATCTACTTCAGTATCTTCAAGAAAACCCCAAATGAGGTCACAATAAGTCAAGTATAACTGAAATTATTGAGGAAAAATATTTTAAATATGCACATATATATAGATTTGCATGTATGTATATATCTATGCATATGTTATTCTGGGTGATCTCTTTAAAAAGTTTTCCACTAGTCCTTTCTTCAGGGCTAAACCCATGGGTCAATTCTTAATGGAAGCATTTCCTTATTTCTTCAGTTGTTAGAGCTGATTCCCTTGTCCTCATAAGAGCATGTTATTTATAAGATGAATAGTCTGGATTAAAAAAGCCTCAATTGCCCCCTTTGGATATGTGTCTATACTGTTTTGATCATGTAGTGTTATCTATTTCTTATTATCTTCCTTCTAAACACCCTCTCCTACCAAAGAAAAGGGTAAGCTCCTTGAGTATAGTTGTTTTCTTTTTGTTTCTCTATTCCCCACTTGTAATCTGAGTACATGATATGGAATAGGCTCTTAATGAAATCTTCTTTGGTTATTTGATTGAGAAAGAGAGAGAGCATTAAAAATTCTACAGTATCATCATGAGGAAAAACACTTTTTCAGTAAAGAAATTGATTCATAAAACTTTTAAATTGTGCAGTACCCTCTAAGGAAAGGTTAAGTTTCCTCTTCTAAATACTGAAAAGCTAAGCCCTTTCAATGTGATAAAATCTATAATATAGAAGCAAATAAATTATAACTTAAAGTGACTCTTTTGGAAGAAGGGCAAGGCCATACCCTCAAGTTTTGTTGCTTATGCCTTATCAAAAAGCCCTGGAATAACCTCAATTCAGTTATTGAAATTTCAATTATTTAATGGACAGGAAAAGATTCCATAACACTTTTCTTGTTAAATAAATTGAACATAACTTTTTTGACATGTTCCCTGATGAAATGATGAATGGAAAGTATACTGAATCAAGCATAACCTTCAGGTCAACAGGATGAAAGAAAAGCTTGATTGGTGGACCCCTTATAAAGCAGTGATGAATTAGCTGAATTTCATAAAATGCAAAAATTAGCAGCAAAGAGAGAGTCCATTACACATTGCTCATACATGTAATGGTCTTCATTCAGGCAAAATAACTTATCATTAAGTAATAATGCTATTTTATAAATATCCTGGGATATTGGTTTGACCCATGAATAAAATTCACAAAACAAATTTCTAGCCTGGAAATGTTCTGTTAAATATGTTATAATGAATTTTGGTTAAATAAAACATATATAGAGAGAATTTCCAAGCATAATTCCCTCTCCTAAATGTCTCTAAAATTATTTCTGATTTTCTGTATACAATTTAACTTAGCTGATTCAACTATTGTCAATCAGTCGCTCCTAGAAAGAATTTAAGCTTTTTGAAGATAGAAATGATTTCACATTTGTCTTAATTCTCCTATTATCTCATGTCTATCATGGCAGTAGACACAAATAGTTTTTCAAAGAATAAATCTCCCTAGATATCTCTGATTTTTCAAACTATAATTTTGATTAGTATACATAGGGAATAAGTACTATTTATTTCTACCCTGTTCATTGAGATGTTACTCATTCAAGGACTAGAATGTAATTCACCCAATATTCTCCTTTACACAGCCAAATTTAATGATTTAACATGTATAATTAACTCCATATTGCTTGCTTTCTCAATGGCTGAGGGAGGATCAGGAAGGAGGGGGAGAAACTGGAACTCAAAATTTTAAAAATGAATTTATTTATAATACAGACTTCTAAAAGACTTTAGAAAGTTTTAAAATCTGGTTTGCTTCATGTATATGAAATGTTGATGTATATCAATGCCATTTATATCTGGCAAATATCATTTAATTAATTACAAATATTATTAAATTTTATTATACCCAGAAAAAATCATATGTCATTGGGGATAGAGAGTTGGAGTTTGAAGGCAAGAAGGCAGTTTGGAGGGTTTAAACTCTGTCTCCAACACTTTTCTCTGGGTAATTGTGATATTTAATCGTATGTCTTATCGAATAGGATAAGAACAAAGTGGGAACATCAGATTCACTACAAATGACTTTACAAATTAATAACTATCTATTAATGGTAATTCTTTTTACTCATTCCCACATTCAATCAATGCCATCCACCAAAAAGCATTTAACAATAGGTACTGTGCAAAGGATACAAAGAAAGGCAAAAGCATGTTCCCTGTCCTAATGAAGACCACATTTAAGGAGGAAGACAATATGAAAATAACTAAGTACATATCACATGATATGTACTCAGTAAAGGTGAGAACACACTGTCACCTATCTCCTATTTCTCCACTTTACCCAGACTTCCTTAAGTGCTTTGCTGAAAATAAATAAAAGTTTCTGCTATTTCTGTTGCTTTTTTTTTCTTTCTTTCCAATAGTTTTGGAATGTTAATATGATTTTTTTAAAAAAGGTCCCTTTGATAAGAAACTTTGTGTTACTTCCCTCTTATTCTGGTTATCATCTAAAAATGGGTTGTTTTCATTCCTATTGTTATTGGTTCCATCACCTTGAGGCTTTTGTACAGCTTTTTTTTTTTCCTTATTCTCTCTCATTATAAAAGTTAGGGAGTGGGAACCTTGTGTTTACCTGGAACTGAATTTCTATTTGCTTACTTTTCTCTCTAGTCAGATGCTCTCCTTTGAGTACTGGGCTCCAACTTAGCTAGATGCATTTAAAAACTCTTGGGGAAAAATGGTTGTAGTTGTTTCCATTACCAAGTTTGCTTTGCAATTGGATTTGTTCTCTTGCTAAAAGTTTTCCTCTTTATGTCTCCTATTTCCTGAAAGCTGATGACTTCCCCACAAGTTCTGGTCATCTAATTTATTTTGTGCTTCTGAAAGTGTATCTGAATTTCTGGTCTACCTGGCTTCTGATTGTATTGTATCTAAATTTACCTTGTCTATTTGATTTTTATAATCTCCCATCAAAATTTTTTTTTACAGGGACCTCCATCAAAATTTATGCTTATTGCTTTTTCAGACTTTCAAAATTTTGCCTCAACTTTACTTGTCCTGATCCTTTACTCTAAAGATTCAACCACTGCTATCTTCAAGAGGTCCATAACTTCGATAAATTCTAAGCCTGAGTCCTAGCTCTGTTATTAATAATTCAATTTCAACAAGTGTTTATTAAGCATTTCCTATGTATTTAGAATGCACTGGGCATAAAAAAATGATAAAAGCAAAACTAGTTCTGCCCTGCGGGGAACATAGTACTTAATAACTGGCAGGATTTGGCAAAACCTCAGACTGAAGTTGGCATTTAAGCTGACCATTTAAAGGAAACTAGAGTTCCCAAGAAGAATAGGTGAGAAAGGAGAATATTTCAGGCTTGAAAGACAATGTGTGAAATTCAGAGATGTCAGAGGTGAAACTTTCTGTACAGAGAATATTCAATAAACTATTTCCAATAGACAAATATTCAAAAATCCAGTGTAGCTACAATATATGATTTATGAAAAAGACTAATGTATAATCACCCTATAGTGATAGCTGGGACCCAATGTGATAGTTAACACCTTTAATTTCTAGCATGGTGCATGAATTGGATTGGGACATTCTGAGTCACAGTGCAGCTAAAGATAATCTGATGTACAAAGTCCAGAATTTAAATGTTTAATCTGGAAAAGTGAAAGGTCATAAATCTGCTTAAGAAGGACTAAATAACCGGATTAGAAAAAGAGAAGCAGACAATACCTCCATAGCAATCAGATTAGAGCTAAGTAGCCATGGGAAATAATGATTTTTCGCATCACTTGTTCAGTAATGGTGTCAGATACCTTCAACAAGTTCTAAAATGGCATCAAAGTTGGCTTTGGCACTGGTAATAAATTATTTAATTTGAAAAGGCTACAAGCCAAGATTAAAGTGGAAGTTAAATTGGTGTATGGATTTCCAATTGCAAATAATTGTGCACTCAATTGTCTCTGAGACTGACATGTAAGAGTATGGGTCAGTTATCTGATTTTTATGTCCTTCTTAATCTGACAGTTAACACCAAGAAAACAGAGCTTCTGCTATTAACACCAAGAAAATGGAGGTTCTCCAATTAACACCAAGAAATCAGTGGTTTTCCACTAGCCAGCATTGCATCATCCATATTTAGAACTATCAGTTACAGCATATGGAGAGATTTGGAATACTGTAGATTAAGTTCACTTAACATGGCAGGACATTCTCCAGGACTGTCCCCACAGATGACAAGGCTGATACACACCACATTGCCAGAAGGAGCTCAACATTTCCCTTTTCTCTGGTAAATATCAATAATAACCCTGTTCATAGATTTGTCTTGCAGAAGGACATTTTAAAGATAATGATCATTGAATTTTACTACACCGTTAGAAAAACATGTGAGCCCTTGGTAAAAGAGAATATGTTGTATCTGTAGTTTAGGGATCCCTAGTTGATGCTACTTTTGATATTTTCTGTATGCCCTTGAACAAGTCACTTAACCTCAAATGATCATCTGTAAAATGGGATGTTGGATTGATGAACTCCAAAAGGCCCCTTTTACTTCTAGATTTATGATTCCCCTAGATTGTTTGATATTTTAAAACTTATAATAAAAGGAAAGGAGAAGCAACAGAAAAAAAAGAAACTGTAAAAACAAACAAGTGATGATAGTGTTCTACCAGTGCCTTTGGGAAAATTGCCTGAAAAATAGTTTGAACAAATTAAATAGGTCAACTTAAGAGCCTCTGAGCCACTTTAGCAGTATGACTCTTCTACTTTATACTTTCTTAGAACAAAAAACAGGATTTGGATCACAAATGACTTCAAACAACCTCACTTTTCTGTTTTATTTTTGCATCTTTTTTTAAATAAAAATGCTCATTAATCTAAAATTGCTTTCTACCTTGGTTCATTGTGTTAGAAGAAAGAAAAATAATAATTTTAAATAAAAAACCATATTTGATAAATTGTACAAAATGGAAAGAAAAACACAAAACAATTGGAATCGCCTTTAGCAAAACAGGAAAAATGCCCTTCTATTATATTGGGATGGTGGCCATTATTATGAGAAATAAGTAAATAATTAAAATAATGCTTTATTTAGTATAAGTGTTTTTTCTGAGTGGAAGTGTAGTGCGTGTTCAGGGAAGACTTGTATCTCTGTTAAGAGGGCTGCCAAACCCTTTTTAAGTCTGCTTTCCACCTTTGGCATCCACCTGACCCATCTGACTCTCACATGTGACTCCAAAAAGCTGTATCATTCACAGCAGCCACACCCCAGGATATTTTAGCAGATATGTTAACCCAGGATGAGGGTAACTGTGGGATCTCAAACTTTGTGATGAGTTGTGGGAGGCAGCAGTGTCTAACCCAAGCATGCAAAGGCATTCTCTAGCAGAATAGACAAAGGAGAACAATTTGTGACCATGAAGGCTGCTCAAGAAGGAGTCGTGAAGGGCTTAGAGCAGGATAGTTCATCCATCTCCAAGAAGGCAGAATTTAATTCCATCAAAAGTAAAGTACAAGGGAAGTTTAGATAGAAGCAGGGTTCTTCACTCAATAAGAAGTCAAATAAAATTCAGTTTTCTGCAGAGAGTAACAATCCAAAGCTCTTTTATAGAACCTTGAAGCTTATTTATGTGCCAAAGACCTCAACTTTTGGAGCTCAACTATTCATTGCTGATGAAGGCACACTGACTAGTGATAAGAACATGATCTCAGGGAGATGGGCTGAAAACTTCCATAGTGTTTGCAAGAAACCATCACCAATCAATGCTAAAATCACTGACTAATCACCTCAGCTGATGTCAATCCCTTCTTAGCTGAAGTTCCAACTGAAGAAAAGGTTTTGAAATCCATTAGGCTCCTTTCATGTGCAAAGTACCAGGTGCTGATTCTATTCCCATCCAGATTTACAAGGTGAGAAGTCCATTACTCATTAAAAAAAACCCAAAAAAACAAACAAACAAACAAACAAAAAAAACACCTTACTGCAATTTTGGGGGTTATAAAAGGTAAGAGGAAGTTATGCCTCATGAGTTCAAGGGAGCCTCCATTTCCTATCCTAATGTACCCTTGCCAAACAGACTTCATTATGGGCAAGCACTCACACAGTCATCAGAAAAAGCAATTTAAGGACACTCTTAAAGTTCCTCTCAAAAACTTTGGAATTTTAGCCTGGGAGACACTAGCACAGGATCACCCAGCATGGAGAGCTGGGTGTGTTCTATGAGCAAAGCAGAATTGAATTAGCTCAGAAAAAAAAAAAAAAAATGCAAGATGCACAAAGTTAGAGAATTTCCCTAAATGTTCATAGGGATTATTTGTGTCTGACATGTGTTAGAGCATTCTTAGTTCACATTAGTCTGATCAGCCATGGGTGGACACACTGTAATGCGACTCTAACATAGTGAAGCCATTTTGGTCCTCTTCAAGAATAAAGAACAATAACCAACCATTTCTGAGTAGGATGCTGACATTTAAAGGTATGAGAAAGAAAGAAAAAAAAAAAACAACTTAGAAAATAGAATATTAAAATTCTTAATTTAATTTAATTTTTAAAAGGCCATCATTCTATGTTTGAGAAGATTCTTGGAAAAGCAATAATAAAATGTAAAAAAAAAATGGACCAACTTTAAGATTATATACTTTTATATTATGATAAAAATGCTAATTTGTAAAAACTAAATTTAAAAATTGGTTGATGTCTTTCAAACTAAAAGAGGATCAAAATGACATTACTATATTGAGTTGACTTACTATGTGTCCAACTACTTACTGTGCCATTTGCATGATTTGCATTACTACATATCTAGCAAATTACAAGGCAATATTTTTGAAACTCAAAGTGATTATTTGGAAGGAAGGAAGGAAAGAAGGAAAGAAGGAAGGAAGGAAGGAAGGAAGGAAGGAAGGAAGGAAGGAAGGAAGGAAGGAAGGAAGGAAGGAAGGAAGGAAGGAAGGAAGGAAGGAAGGAAGGAAGGAAGGAAGGAAAAAAGGAAAGAAGGAAGGAAGGAAGGAAGGAAGGAAGGAAGGAAGGAAGGAAGGAAGGAAGGAAGGAAGGAAGGAAGGAAAAAAGGAAAGAAGGAAGGAAGGAAGGAAGGAAGGAAGGAAGGAAGGAAGGAAGGAAGGAAGGAAGGAAGGAAAGAAGGAAAAGAAGGAAGGAAGGAGGAAGGGAGTGAGGAAGAAAGGAGGAAAAGAAAGAAAGAAAGAGAAAGAGAAAGAAGGAAGGGAAAAAAAGAAATCATATCAAATGTGTTTAGAAAGGTAAAAAATGGTATTTTATGATGTATTTTCAACATGTGAATTTTGATATGAATAGATAAAATATATTCTCCATTTCCCCAGCAACAACATTCATCTTAGAAAGATAGCTAGATGTCATGGAGAATGGAACATTGGTGTGGAATTAGTAGATGCTGATTTCAAATACAGACTCAGAAATGGCTTTGTGACCTTAGGCAAATACTTTCTCTCTCCCTGTGTTTTTGTCTATAAAATGGAAGTAATAACAATACCTATCTCCCAGGATTTGGGGAGGATAAAAATTAATATTTAGAAAGCAATTAGCAAAGTGCTATCTAAATATATGTATATATATATGCAATAAAGATACATATGCTATATATTCATCATCATCTTCTTCCTTGTTATTTTGAACAGCTAGGTTTTAACTGTCATTAAGTTGATAAATTTCTCCTCAGTTATGTGAATGATATGTTCTGAGAATTGATCCAGCCATTTTAGAAAGCAAATTTGAACTCTGCTTGCAAAGCTACTAAATTGTACCCTTTGACCTATTAGCTATATTAGATTTCTGCTTCAAAGAAAACGAAGAATAAAAATGTTTTTATGTTTAAAAAAAAGACAAAACAAAATATAGCATCCTTTTTTGATAACAAAGAAATGGAAGCTAAGGAGATTCTCTTTATTTTGGGAATGGATGAAAATTATATATTATATGAATATAATAGAATACTATTGTAACATAAAAAAATAATAAAAGGGACAATTTCAAAGGATCTTTGGATGACTTTTATAAAATAAAATAGGCAGAACCAAAAGAATAATTTATAAAACCAAAATATCAACCATATTGTAAAAAAATCCAAACAATTATAAATGGTGTTTATTGACCAGTGCAATAAAAAAAATCACAATTTCATTGAACATATGATTAAGTCTGCTCCCCACCTTTTTGCAGAGAGGTTATGGATTCAGGGAGCAAAATAAGACATGTATTTTTAAACATGACAAATTTCTCTTAAAATATTCCAATTTTGAATAAAGATTCATTTATCCATTTCTATATCCAGCAGCAAGCACAATACTGACATTTAATATATGTTTAAGAAATGCTTCTCATATTAGTCAACAAATCAATTGACGATTTATTAAGAGTCTATTACACTTTAGGCACTGTGAATACAGAGACAAAAAAATTAGGTAGCTCCTTCCTGCCTTCAAAAAGTTTATATTCTATTACATTACATGTACAAAATTCCATTGAACTCTGCTGGAAGATACCACATTAGATTTTCAAATACAAGATCACCTGCCTCTGTCTAGCTTTGTTGTCTTGAATAATACTCTGATTGAGATAATGTAATGCTATGGTTAGTGTGGTAGGAACAAAAGGACCAGGCACTAACTATGCAGTACATTATTTTCAAAAGCATTGAATTAAAAGTGGTTATTTCATTGAAACCAGAAAATCCTACCACCTGCCAATCTCACTCAATGGAGCATAAAAAGTATTGCCCTGAAAGAAATGACTGAAAAGTCCAATTACACAGTTTAAAATGTTTCTATTGTTCAAGACCACCAATTCAAACTACTAGAGAACAGGCCTGGATGTTGCCTTTCAAAAGTGGATTAACTCAATTACAGAAAAAGCATTCATCCAATCTACCTTCAGTGAAGACTAATACCCAGGGAAACTGACATTAGCCAAAGAGTGTTGAAGGCCTTACCTCTGCCATTTGGTAATATTTCAAGGCTCAGCCAAGAAGCCACCTCCTACAGGAAGCCCATTATTAGTCTTCTTCAGCTCCCCCTATATGGTATTTTGCTTCATTTTGTATAGTATATTTTTTAAATTTACCTTATATTTTCTAGAAGATTCTTCTCTTTATCTAATAATTTAAATATTTCTCCCTCTTAGAATATATGTTCCTTAAGTCAGGGATTTTACATATATATATATATATATATATATGTATATATGTATATATGTGTGTGTATATATATGTACATATACATATATATATACACACACACATATATATGTATGTATGTATATGTATATGTATGTATATGGATATGTATACATACATATATATATATTTTTTTACTTTGTACTCCACTGACAATCACAACATATAATTGATCTATAATATATTTTTAAATGAATGGATGGATAAATCTTCATTATATATTGTTAAATCTCACTGAATACGCAGCTCAATGCTATGTCTATGGTAGAAAGTTTGTGATTAACTCAAAAGGAAATTTAAAAAAAGTCTTTTAACTGTATAAATAAATATTTATTAACATTAACAAAAAAATTAAGATTTAGATCTAAAGCAGGTGTTTTTAATATTGGGTGCATAAAATTGATATTTTATCTATAATTTTAAAAATATTTTAAAGAGTTTTAGTATAATTGATTTTTCTTTTAATTATACATGTTTGATGTTATGGAAAAATTTAGTCTAAGAAAATATTCACAAGCTTTATCAGATTGTCAAAGGGTCACATAATCTCTCTCACACACATATACACAGAGTTAAGAAACACCAACATAAAGGTAATTCATGCTTTCATATATTCCTAGTCCTTAAGCATTAAATGATTTAAAAAGAAGTTATGCCTGAAAAAGAATGCATAAAAGTGAACTAATATCATAAATATTTACTTAAGTGAAGGGGAATTTCTTATTTTAAAAAGATTTCATTTCATTTTTGGATAACACTAATTATTGGGAAGTTATCATTAGTGGATAATTTGGTTCTTTTTAGTCTTATAGAAGCTTCCAACCACACCCTCCGAACTCAAGCAGATATAATCAAATCCCTTTTTCCACATAATAGCCCTTTAAAAACCTGAATACACACAGAAATTTTCCTTAGCTCTTCTTTTGTTCAGACTAAATATCAACAATTCCTTTAAGCTATCTCCACATGGAAGGAACTTTAGGTTCATTCTATCCTGATTGCTAAACTCTGGACAATCAATTTCCCCAATGAACCAAACTTAAAATGTCCACCATATTAACAATAATAGCAATATAACTGAGTCCATACAGCACTTAACAAAATTTTATATGCATAAACTGCTTTGATTGTGTTATATATAATAAAGGTATTAAAAATAAATAGAGGTTGATTGATATATCATAGGTGGAAAAATGGGTTATACAGAAGCTAAGTGATTTGTTTAGGCTGATAGAACTAGTAGTGTCACTCATGAGATTTAATCTTTTGACTGAAAATCTAGAGCTCTAGATACCAAGTCAATTTCACCTTTTCTAAACCACTTTACCTATACAACAGTTACTGTCCCATCTACAAAATCTTGGACTCTGGCCCAGGAACCACCTTGGATTGAACTTTCACCTTTGGCTGTCTGGAAGCAGACCTTCATTTTATTACCTAGCCACCAATTACAACCCATGACTTCTTCAATTCACTTTTATGATCTTTCTTTCCCATTAAAATGGAAGAATCTGAAGTGTAGGGAATATCTCATTTTCTTCTATTTGTAACCCATATCCTTAGCACAGTCTTTTCCCACATATTATTTATACTCTTTATCTTTCTATCTCTATCATCTATCTTTCTATTTATCGTTGGTCTATCTGTCATCTGTCAATTTACTTTATCAACCTATTTAGTCTTTTTTTACAAGATGGAATAGTGAGCTAAATCTAACCAACGAGATGCCATCTAATAAGGATAACCTATTATAAGACAAATTTCTCTTTATAGCTCAGTGCTATGCCTTTCAATATAGTCTAAAGTCACTGTGTTTGTGTGAGTGTGTGTGTTTATGGGTGGATGGATGGATATAAATTAGACTGCTATATCACATTCTTGACTTGTGTAACTTCCAGGACACTAATTCCTCCATCATGGTTTCCCATAGGCCAAATGTCTCTACAAGCCTTTTCTCATCTTGTACTTTGGAAAGTTAGTGAAGGTTTTGCAACTAAGGCGATCAATTTTATATTTTTATCGCAAATACAACCCAATGTTCTAGTCTGCATCAGTGTTTTTCCTTTTATAATTCTCTATTAAATGAAAATTTGATACGTAGCCCATATATACTTTTATCCAAGTCAGTGATAAAATGTAATGCAGTATGGGACCAGAGACATCCCTCTTCTACTCTCCTAAATAGCTTCTTTCAAGTTTGTATGAAATCATTAATGTAATTTTTTTGGCAAAGTAATTCAACTTTTCCTCAAACCCACCATACTGTACCATGATCTAAAGTACTTATATCCACCCTCACCCAAAAGAATAGCACAGAAGCCTTAGTCAAGGGACTTCCTGTAGACTCTTGTGTTATTCCCCTGATATGTGATGGTACAAATTCTATCAAAATAAAGTAAGACAATAAACAAATTTTGGCAGAACTGACTGAATCATCTGTTCTTGATGAAATCTGTCTAGATTGCTATGATTAGGCTGCCTTTTCATAAGTTCATGAACCATCACATTAATAACCCCCTCTAGAATTTTGATGGGAAAAAAGTCAGGATCTCTGGCCAATATTAATATTTTATTTTGTTAACTCTTTTTTTATTGAAGACATCATTCTCAGAGGAAGCTGGGTGGCACAGTGGAGACACTGCTGAACTTGGTATCAGGAAGATGCAAATTCAAATTCTGCTGAGACTGCCTTATCTCTTAAGTCAGAATGGCTTTGTTCTCCTTGTTTTCTCATCTGTGAAATGTTTGTAATAATACCATGTACCTCATAAGATCATTTTGAGGATCAAATAAGATGGCATACACATAATATTTTGCATACTTTGATGCTCTGTAAAAATAAGGAAAATTATTATTTTTCCAGAACTATAATACTGTCGCCACTCCCTATGATACTTTAAATATCACATATGGGAACTCCCAGGTATATTATTGTTGATGTTGTTAGAATCTGTGTTGACTTGGATTCATTAATGGCAGCCAAGGATTCTCTTCTGGTGTATGTCCTTCTGCTCAACCTCCTTCTCAAATCATTCTCCTTTTTTTTTTTTACTTTGTAATCTTTCCCTCTGCCCCAGGTCATCTCTTCAAATTCTTTTCCTTCTTCAAATTGAAGCCTTTCTTTAACCTCTATACTGCTTTAGCCCAAGTCTTTCTCATTATTTTTCTTCTCAAGTCTTCCCAAATTCTATGCTCTTCACCAATTCTAAAATTCTCTGAATGTCCTTCACAATTGCTTCTATTTCTTTTCTTTCATCAGCTCATTTTTTTCTTTTCCCAGAGATATCTCTCCCATTAAAAGTATTCATTAAAGTCAATTTGAAGAGGATAAAATGAGTTAGCCCAAGATAAAAATAATTAACAGGAAATTCCTGTCATAGGAGAGGTTAAAGGAGATAACTTGAGACACAATGTAAGAGAAATTCCTGTCTTATTTACAAATCTCTCCAGAACCTTTTGGATAGCATCTCTATACAAACTTTGTTTTATGACCCTGGTTATGTATAAAATGAATCTCTAAAATTGTTTTCCTTGCACTTGGTTTATCCTTGCCTTGTGCCCCCTAACTCTGCTCTGGCATCCCCAACCCTATCTCTTTACTATCAATAAAGACTTTGTTTTAACACAGCATTGAGTAGCGAATTCATTCACTAATCGGACCCACCCTTTGGCACTTTGGGAAGGAGAGAGAGGTGATCAAACAACCAGAAAAGGAGCTGATCCATCTCGGCTTAGAGCCTCAGTTTCTCCTCATCAAATAGCCCTGTTTTACTGACTTTATTAGAATGAAAATAGATAAAATATAGCTACACCAACATGATAATCGATAGGAATTCTTAAAAAGAAAATAACACTCCTCATAGCCTCTTTGGGTTCCAGAGCAGGAATGGTCTCTAATTTTTTTCAGAGACAGCAAAGCATGTGACAATTAGACAGAGAGTCAGTGAAACCTGGATCAAATTCCACTTCAAATAATTACTAGATATGTGACTCTAACCAATTCACTTTATTTTCCTATGCCTCAGTTTCTTTTAATGAGAGGGGTTGATCTCTTTAGTACTGATCTTCAACTTTCAGAAAATGAAGAGGTAGAGATTTCCATAAGACTTCCCAAATTATATTAGCAAAAACTATCACACCCTAAATATTCAATGCAAAAATGTAAGCATGTTGGTATAAATATGAATTTGAAAATATGGCATGAAAAGGTCCTGACTTGTAGATGATAAAGAATCCTGAAATATATGCATATATATTTAGATATATTCATATGTATACACACATATGAAGAACTTTTTTTCTTTATGTAAAAATTCATGTCACAATATATCCAGAACACTGGATTAAAAATATATTGATTATATTTTATTATACAGGTAAAATTTGCCAATTCTTGAATCCGAAATCTGTGAATAGTCAAACCATATATCTGTTGATTCAAAGTTAAATATTTGCCTTTTTAGAAAAAATAGGAAAAAAATGACATAGAATTAAAATAATTTCATTCCAACTTACTGAAACAAGTTTTGTTGTATACTCATCTCAGTCAAGTCCAACTTTTTGTGACACCCATTTAAGGTTTTCTTAGCAAAGGTGTTAAAGTAGTGCGCCATTTCTTTCCCTAGCTCATTTTAAAAATGAGGAGCTGAAGCAGACAGGGTCAAGTTATTTGCCCAGGGTCTCATTGCTAATAAATGTCAGAGGCCAGATTTAAACTCAGAAAGATAAGTATTCCTGACTTCAGGTCTGATACTTTATCAACTATGCCACTTAGCTGCCCCATTGAAGCAAATTACTGATGACAAAACTTGGATATAGATTAGAATTTATCTACATATCAATTACAGTAATTTTCTTTTTTTTTTTAATTGTTATCGTTTTCAGTAACACAACTGATTTTCTCTAGAAGTCTAACCAACAACAATGAATTGTTCCATAAAAATAGACACTTGATTCAAATGTCAAGCAGAAGGATACAACCATAAGTACAAAATCATTTTAGAATAAAATTAATTTATAAAATCTTGTAGAGAAAAATGATAGGAGATAATGAATAGTGTCTTATCATAAAACTGAAAGAAAATGAAACCTCTGAGAAATCTAGTCATGTAAAGTTATTCTGAGACCATGTAATGAACAAGCTAGGAGGTAAATAATAATAAGGAAAGATGCAATAGTTCCATTTTTTTTTTCAAATCACAAACTAATGTTTCACCCTCATGCTAATCACTGTAAGTCCCAGAGACAGAAATGACATGAAGGTAAATAATGATAAGAAAAGCAATTGGATCAGAGTAAATGACCTCTAAACTAAAGACCTCTAAACTAAAACTGCACATGCTAACACTCCATATCTGCAACATAAAAAAAAAAAAAATGTGAACAAGGAGGAATAATAAGAAAAATGTTAAAAAATGTGAAATTGGAAAATATGAAAGCAGTTTGTACATACACCAACTGGAACTGTGCTAGAGGCATCACAATTGTGAAGGCATTGATTTTTCACTTTGATGGGAATATGAAAAAGAAGATCATAACAAAATCAGGGAGAAAAAAAATTGACCTTACTGATTCCTTAAAATATAACTGAGAGAAAATTTTAAAATAAATAAAGTACTAACCTGATAAGCCTACTTTCTGTGCAGAATAAAAATTTTTGAGATTAATATGCACATTCATCAAAGACAGCTTAACAAAGGTATTGGCAGGGAATGGCTAAGATAGTAGACCATGTTTTTACCATCACCCAGTTTAAAGAAAGACAGGATAAAATATTATATTGTATTTCTGGCTTTGAAATACTAAAACATATATTTTAATCTCTTAACATTCTCTTAAAAAAAAGGAATTTTATATAGATACATTAAAATTGTGCAAGCTTCATTGAAAGATATAACAATAATAATTTCATTCATCAACTCTCTGATCATAAATCTCATGTAAATATGACACATGGACATGAGTACTTGCTGGTCATGTGTACCATTATTATGGCGAAGATTCAGCTTTGAGACCAAGAAGAAAAAGGATTTAATACAGACAGTAGATGCTCCAGATGTACAAGTTTATAGATTGTAGAGTGCTAGTTTTATCAAGTCTAGTAATACTACATAAACTTCTAGATGAAATCCATCATTACTTACAATAAAACACATACACAAACACACACACATGCCAATTGGATAGGGAAATCTATTGTCCAGATTATATCATGAAATTGAATAACATATAAGCATATATAAATATATCATTTACATATTTTTTCTTAGATTTTTGTATAGACTCGATGAATAAACCCCAGATTGAATGTAAAGAGGAAAATATTTAATGTAATTACTTATGAGAATTTAATGAGTTCCTTCAGTGAGCCATTTTCCCTATGAAACAAGGGCCAATTTTTAATGGCAATTCTCTAGCAGTATTGAAGGGGGGGCTTTGAGTCATTGAAATACTTATTATCTGAAGAATTAAAGCTACATATTATTTAGATAATAATAATAAAATTGAGTAAATTAAGGAATCATGGATGAACAGACCTAATTTTTTTCCACAGAACTAAGCAATCTTCTTATTGGATATCAAAAGCAAATTAGCAATGTTCCTCTTCTCAAATATATCTCTCTGATGAATATAAAGGAAGGTAGTCAAGAGTTAGAAAATCAAAGATCAAAAGATAAAAGACTTCAAAAGCCAATAATTTGCCTCATCCTCATAGGGATAGGGAAACTAAGATTCAAAACTATTAAATAGCTTATGCAAAGTTACAAAGGTAGTAAGTATTAGAGGAAGAACTTGAAATTAGGTTCTCTTAAACCCGGAATCAGAATTCTTTCCACTGAACAAATGCCAAGGTAACATGGAGAGGATTCAATCCATATCATTGCCAGGATCAGCTACATCAATGATATCAAAGAAACATTTAAGTAAAAAGTGAGATAGCCAAGAGTTATTTGGGAATGTGGAGCTAGTGGTAAGCAAAAAGGCTAGAACTGGGAGAGCCAATTGTGGAGTACTTGGTAAAGAGACAGATACTACCTGAAGTTGTCCAATTAGATATGAAGACTGAGGTGGAAATACACAAAAAGACCAAGAATAGATCTATCATCAATTTCTACATTTTAGGAGTATGGAGAGAATAAGCAGTCAACAAATGAGAGAGAAGGAAGTTTGAAACATAAGAGAAAAGACTCATCAAAATATGGATAATTTCATTAAGTCTTGAATAATTTCAAATGTTGTAGAAAACTCATGGAGGTGATTGAGACAGAAAAGAGATCAGTGGACTACAATTAGGAAGGCAACGAAAGACATTTCTTAGCATAGCAGAAGCAAAAATCTGATTACAATATGTTAAGAATAAGTGAATGAAGAAGGAACATCAGATTTCTTAGAGACCTTTAGCAATGGTAGAGGACAGGAAGGTGTCTTGATAACAGCTAGAGGATTATGGGTAGTTTTTCTCTTCAAGATGAGGTAAAGTTTTATTTATTTGCAGATAGAGTGGAAGGGACCAGTAGAAGAACAAAATGCAACAAATCACAACAATGGTAGAAAAAGGAAGATAACAATGAAATAGTATCTAATAAGCCAAGCAGTCATTCTTGGAAAAAAGCTAGAGGAGAAAAAGAGAGTGGCAAAGAATCAGAAATTGTTAAGTACAAAGATATGGACCTGACGACATTACACTAGGCATTAGACCTATTGGTAAATTTGGAGACAAAGTCATTTGCTGGATATCAGATTGGTCATTTGAGTTAATAAGACACAAATAAAAAAAGTATTGATAGTGAGAACTGGGGAGAGTTCCAAATGAGGTAATTGAATCAGGATATTTATGTGGTTTTCAATAATGTCTTATAGCTTAGAATATATATTCACTCATTCAAACATTTTTGAAAAACAAAAACAAAACACCATTATATACAAAGTTCCATGCCAGGATTTAGAAAAAATATAAATGAGAAGCTATGTCTCTGAGACTTATGAGTCTTGTAAGTAATAATTTGGAGGACTACACATTTCCTCAGTTCCTCATGATCCCTTAAACTTTATAAAACAAAAATTATGTGCCAAAGATAAAACAATTTCAGCTGTTTTCATGGTCCATGATACCCAGAATCTTTTTTTTTAAGTTTTTTTTATTATTTTTTTTTCAAAACATATTCATGGGTAATTTTTCAACATTGATCCTTGCAAATCCTTGCGTTCCAAATTTTCCTCCCTTCCCCCCATGCCCTCCCGTAGATGACAAATAATCCAATATATGTTAAACATATTAAAATATATGTTAAATCCAATATGTGTATACATTTTTATATAATTATAGTGCTACAGAAGAAAAATCAGATCAAAAGGCAGAAAAAGATACCCAGAATCTTAAAGTAAAATAAAACCCAATGAACTGATGCTCATTGACCCTGAGCTCACTATGTTACCCTAGCGAGTCTGCACTAACAGAAGCAAAGACACAGGGGCTTTATAAAAAAAACAAAAACCCAACATTATATTCCACTCTTTCTTCTCCATTTCCTGAGGAAGACACCAACTCCAGGCAAAGGAAGGCAGATCTGATATATGCTGGAGTTGCAAAAAAAAATATCCAGTATGTTATCAGATGGCCTCACAGTAGCAGCACTGTTAATGTCTGAATTGCTAGAGCTGGTGCAAATAATGGAGCGACAAAGGGAGCAAAATAGGGTATAACAGGGGAGGAGGAGGCTGTTCTGCATCTTATTAAGGCTGAAGAAAAGTATTCAGCATGCAGCAGGGGACAGTTCTGTCCATTAAAAAGTCACTTGGGGCAGAAATCCAAGCTGGTGAATTGTGTATTGTGAGGAAAAAGCTAATACTTTGTGATCTTGTCTCCAAGAAAACCATCATAGGAGAGATAGTCCAAAACTGAGTGGAAAATAATGAGTGGCAGAGCACAAATATTGAAATTAAGATCTTAGGAAGAAGAAAATTTGAAGACCTTGACCATAAGCAAACAAATCAATGGGAAAAAAAATAGTAATAACAGAAGTAAATATGATGCCCGCTTCTAGTAAATATATTCAGGCATCTGTGAATAAATGCAACTATAAATAAATAATAAATAAAGGGAAATGACACAGCTATTGATGAGATAGAAGGCCCTAAGGAATTTGAGAACATAGAATCACAACATATTGTTCCATAGTGGTTCAAAAGAGAAATGAGAAGCATGAACATTGAATTTATGGTCTACACAGTAAAACTAATGAGTTGACTGACCTGAAGAACTTTTATCTGCAATAGCAAGACTCATTGAAAAAACAAAAGAACAATAGATTTGTATGTATGCAATTAGAAGGGAAAGAGTATCTAAAAGAGAAGAAGCAAAAACTTTAAAAGAAAATATGTGTTATTCAAAGAAATCACACTGATGTTGATGACAGGATACCCAGAGACCATCATAGGTCTCCCAGAAAAATTTAATGGGCCAAAAATATCTTAATATCGCAATGGAAACACCTGGCTTCAACTCTCAAGAAGCTAACCATTTACTTTGGGAAATTAGAAACATACAACCACTATACTACAGATTTCACAAAGCATAAAGACAATGATAAGTGGAAGAATAGTTTATTGTTTTTAAGATCCAGACTTGGGATGCTAATAATAATAATAATATAATATAATATAATTGAACAAATACCAAACATTTTTGTAGACCTGTTATGTGCCAGATACTTTTAAATTATTATATTATTTTATTCTTCAAAAAAATCCTGGAAGTTAGGTATTGTTGATATCTCCATTTTACAGATGAAGAAACCAAGGCAGACAGAAATTGAACAATTGCTCAATGTCACAGAGATAATTAGTGTCTGGATTCAAAATTTTACTAAAATCTTGCTGACTTCAAGCCTACTTCTAGGTTCACTATGCTATCTGCCAGTGACCAAAGAAAAACTTGCTTCTTAGCACAGCTACTAACTACTTTTGTCACTATAAGAATGTAACTTTACCTTTCTAAATCTCAGTTAACTCATTTTTAAAGTGGTGAGAATGCTACCTACTATACTTATTTCTCAGAATCTATGTAAGAAAAGTTGTTTATAGCTATAAATTACTGTATAAAAATGAACTACAGTTAAATGCCCAAAAATTATAAGCAATTTGCTATGATATCCCTCTAAAATACACTCACTCTCTATGAGAGTCAGTAATAATTTTACAATTTGTGTAATTACCAAAATGAAAAAAAAATAAAGAAGAATTAAAAGGAATACCCTATACCCTAAAGAATTGTATTCCTGAAGCAGTGTGAAATGTTTTGGAGAATAAAATAAGTATTGAAATTAACCTCAAATACATTTTTATACTTTGCATGCACATCATTTTTATGCCTCTTCCTTTTTTTTTTTTTTTTGCATACTAGAAACTTCTTTTTTTCTCATATTCTTAAAAATCTTTCTCTAAATGTGCTGGATCTTCTGAAATCTTGAACTGTTGATATAGGGCCAGCTGCCTTCAACTCCACCCAAATTTTCTTCTATTTTATGATTTTGGGAATCTAGGTAAAACCAAATAGAGTTTATGCTTTCCAATTGTATTTTATTCTTTCTTTCTATATGTGTTGGACTCCATTACAGTTTTTTCCTAAATTTATATGTCCTAACTTTAAAAAAAAATCAAATATTAATGCTATTGAGCTTGACAATTTTTGTTTACCTCTTCCTATTTTGCTTTGTTATCATCAGTCTTCTAAGGGGGATAAGCAGATAGATAGCTATTCGGTAAAGAAGTGTCTTAAAATACAATTTATGGCATTATTCTTCACTAGCATAATTTCTTCTATAAGGATTGAAAGCCCTATTCACAGATTGCCTAGAAATAGAAAGAGG
Source organism: Sminthopsis crassicaudata (assembly GCF_048593235.1). Classification (NCBI taxonomy): domain Eukaryota; kingdom Metazoa; phylum Chordata; class Mammalia; order Dasyuromorphia; family Dasyuridae; genus Sminthopsis; species Sminthopsis crassicaudata. The sequence goes on along the minus strand of NC_133618.1, from coordinate 637,665,079 downwards.
CTGCAACTTATCTCAGCTGTACTAATAATGTGGCAAGGGCATAGTAATATTACAACAGTCCAGGTCATTTTCAAGATGCAATATGACAGATTTAAATAATTTAAAGTTAGAAAAACACAGGGAGAAATAAAGAAAATTTTGTTTTGTCAATTCACTATGTTCAGTTACAAAAAATAAATGAAATAGTGAATGAACTAATTAATATGTGTTTATTTAGTACCTTCTACATATCAGGCACTGTGTCCAAATGCTAATAATATAAAGACAAAAATAATGTCATCCATGTTTGAAAAGCAAAATTTCTAATACAGAGGAAATCCTGTGCAAGACAGTCATGGATAGAGAAGAAAGTTTTGGTCTCAAAAATCTTGTATCCCTAAACATGACTCATTTGCTGAAAGTCATTTGCTATTTCATCTCACAGAAGCCAAGGTCTATGAGAAAATTATAAAGTGATGAGAGCTGACATTTATATAGCAATTTAAATTTTGCTAAGTTCTTTATATCATCTCATCTGATTCACTTAACAACCCACTGAAAGGAAGCAGATCCTAAAAATCAGAACTATAGTTTTAGAACAGGAAGGCCCAAGTCTACTTGATTCTGATGCAAAAGCATCCTGTATTATTAGACAGATCACTTAACCTCTCAGTGGTCTTAGGACAAAAGATGAGCATTTGAGGTTCCTGGATAGATTTCAGGTGGTCTATGTGTGTATATTCACCAATCTATAGCTGAAATTTAGCATTGCTTTCAATTATTAAAAAAGGTATTAATACTGAGGAGGGGAAAGGGACCTGTATGTGCCAAAATGTTTGTGGCAGCTCTTTTCATAGTGGCTAGAAACTGGAAAATGAATGGATGTCCATCAATTGGAGAATGGTTGGGTAAATTGTGGTATATGAAGGTTATGGAATATTACTGCTCTGTAAGAAATGACTAGCAGGATGAATACAGAGAGGTCTGGAGAGACTTACATGAACTGATGCTGAGTGAAATGAATAGAACCAGAAGATCGCTGTACACTTCAATGCTGTATGAAGAGGTATTCTGATGGAAGTGGATATCTTCAATATAAAGAAGATCCAACTCACTTCCAGTTGATCAATGATGGACAGAAATAACTACACCCAGAGAAGGAACACTGGGAAGTGAATGTAAATTGTTAGCACTACTGTCTATCTACCCAGGTTATTTATACCTTCAGAATCTAATACTTAATGTGCAACAAAAAAATGGTATTTACACATATATATTGTATCTAGGTTATATTGTAACACATGTAAAATGTATGGGATTGCCTGTCATCTAGGGAGGGAGTAGAGGAAGGGGGTGGATAATTTGGAAAAATGAATACAAGGGATAATGTTATAAAAAAAAATTACTTACTCATGCATATATACTGTCAAAAAAGATTTATAAATTAAAAAAAAAAAACAGGAAGAACCAGAAAAAAAAAGCTATTAAATGCAAAAAAAAAAAAAAGGTATTATTTTGAGAAGTATCATAGGTTTACCAGACTCTCAAAAATTTCCAGGAAACTAACAAAAAATAATAATAAAAACCTCTAACTTTAAAATTTTAAATACTATAAAGAAAAGATCTATGTTGTTAGAAGTAGTTTTCTCAATAAGAAACTAATAAAATCATGGTTGAGAGTTGGGGAAAGTAGAGAGGAGGTAGAAGAGAAGGAAAGGGGAAGGAAGAGAAGAAATTAAAAAGGTTATAAAAATGATTCTTAGAATTGAATCTTACCAGATAAGATTATTCATACTTGGCTAATTTCAAAAAAGCCTAGAAAGACTCATATGAACTGATGCTAAGTGAAGTGAGCAGAACCAGGAGAACATTGAATACAGTAACAACAAAGTTATGTGATCATTGATTGTGATGAATTTGGTTCTTTTCAACAATGAAGTGATTCACAGCAATTCCAATAGACTTGTAATAGAAAATGCCATCCACATCCAGAAAAAAAATTATGGAAACTGAAAGTGGATCAAAGCATAATATTTTCACCTTTTTGTTGTTTATGTTTTGCTTGCTTGTCTTTTCCCCCCCTTTTGATTTTATTTTTCTTGTGCAGCATGATGGATATAGAAATATATTTAGAAGAACTATACATGTTTAACTGATATCAGATTACTTGTTGTCTTGGAGAGGAGATTTATGAGAGAAATGGAAAAAAAAATTGGAACACAAGGTTTTGAAGAAATGAATGTTGAAAACTACCTTTGCATGTATTTGGAAAAATACATTTAAAAAAAAAGAATATTCATGTTCAGAGGTGCTGACCCATTTGCCTAGAATACTATATCTAGTAAATAAATGAGTGAGCAATTTGAAGCCAGGTCATATGGATTTCAACCTCACTATTCCAAATTTCTATTTGATTATAGCAACCAAGCCTAAACTATAAATCCCGAAGAATTAGCACAATTCTATCCCAACTTCTTTATAAGATTTTCCTGGGTTTTTTTATGTCCCAATTAAATTATAGCTTCTACAGAAATCCTTCTCTAACCCTAGTACCAATGTTTTCTTTTTTTTTAAAATTATTTCCTCTTATCCTATTTAGTTATAAATAAATAATTTTTTAATGTTGTTTCCACCATTAGATTGTAAGTTCTTTGAGGACAGTGACTCTCTTTTGTCTCTTTCTGCACTCTCTCTATATAGTGTCTGATATATAACTATTAAATCACTTAAATGTTGAATAAATGAAGTACAGATATGAGTTGAAAGGGGCTTTAATGGCCATCTTTCAGAGACTCCTAACCTTGTTTGTGTTATGGACCTTTTTAGACTCTAATGAGACTCATGAATCCCTTTTCAGAAAATTGTTTAAAATTCATAAATCAAAATCTACAAGATTATAAAAGAACTACAATTAATATAATTTTAAATGTTCATGAAAAGCTTGAAAAGCTTCCAGAATTCATGGTCTAGGCCATTCAACCTATAGCTCAAAAAGAATTACATTTATAACATGTCCCTGTTTTGGCTTTGTTGAAAGATATCTAATAAAGAGGAAATGGGGGATTACTAATTTAACCAATGGAATGGATTAATTCTAAAGTGTTCCTTCATAACCCAAACAACACAACATTTCTAAAATTTCTTCTTTGTATCTGTCTTCCACTCATTCTCCTTGATTTTGTCGATCAGAATCAAGTAGGAAACATCTAATTATTCTTCAAGGATATACTTTCATGTACTTGAAACAGCTTCCATGTACCCCTCATGTCTTTGATTGATGTTATATCCTTATATATCCTTAAGTTATTCAGCTATTCCTCCTGTGCCTTTGTTTCAAATTTCTATACTATGCCACCTGCCTTCTTCTAAAAACAGTCTAGTTCTTTGAAGTTCTTTTTAAAATCTGAAACTTAGAACCAAGCCAAGGATGCATGGGTAGGGTAAGGAAGTTTGTTTATTATCTTCCTGGTGTTGTCAAGAAACAGCCTAATATTACATTATCTCACATAAAACCTCCCAAATTAGTTATTATATCACACATGTGCTCCCTGGGTGATCATGCATGCTTCTAATACATTCCATTACACCCAGAAAAGTAAAATAAATATTTTAAGATGAATACTCAATAAAGAATGCTATTTTGATTCAATAAAGAACCTGTTTCTCTAAAATTAAATAAAATGACCTAAGACATTTCCAAAGAATTCATGATAAAAATATATTTAACTCCAGAGGAGAATTACTTAATTTTCAGAGCAAAATGAAGCATAATTTTTAATGTTTCTTTTTTGCTTTTTCCTTAGGATATGCTTATATATAAAAATGTTTTCCTTGATTTCACATGCAAGATTGGTATCATTTTGCTTGTTCTCTTACTTGGTGAGGCAGGTGGGAGGAAAGAAGAGAATTTGGAAATGAAAATTTAAAAAGCAAATTACTTTAAAATAAATAATAATTTAAAAGGAGACAGAAGTAACTATATATAAACCAACAAAAAAACTATACTTAAAATTCAAATGGAAAATTCTATTAAAAATACTAATTTGGGGAGACAGCATTGTGTTCCTCGGCATATTTGGCACATTGTGTATATATCCTATGAACTCTGGTATTCCTAAATTTGAGATTAGTTTTCTGTGTCCTAAGTCTTCATTATCAGCATTCTCAGTAGCAGCAACAGTAGCAATATTGTCAATACCGTTATTATCGCTTTCACAAAACAATTAAAGTAATTGAACAACAGAGATCCCAGGACAGGTCCCAAGGACTCCAGAGAAATACTTCTATGTTGTCACCATTCTAATTAATGTCACTATTGAATATGGTTACTCAGTGATACACAACTAGGCCTAAATGAATAAACATGAAAGTTACATGCATGAAACATGTTACCACAAGTTTTGCTGAAATCCGGATAATCCATGCCTCCAGCATGGACAAATCTACTAGTCTAACAAGCTATTCAAGAAGGAAATGAGATTAACAGAATATGACTAAAATGAAACCCATGCTGATTTCTAGTAATTATTATTTCTCTTTCTCAGTGAATATAAACCATCTGTTTAATAATCTTTTCTCAAATGCTGCCAGGGAACTATGTAAAGTTTACAAATCTGTAGCTTTCCCTATTTTTTTCCTTTTGGGAAACTGGCACATTAGCCCAATTTTTGATATCAAGTTTATTCCCCTGAATTTCTTGAAATTTACTCTTAATAATCCAATGGCCTATCCAAAAATTCTATTTATTTCTTCAGATGCAAATTACTCATCTTCACACTTCCATGTTGTTTAGGTTTTTAATCATTATGTCTCTTATATTTGTTGACTTCTTAGTCTAGATCTTTATTTCACCAGCACAATTGAAATGATGTTGTAATGTATCTCCTTTATTCCAGTCTCTCACTAGACTTTATTTTCCATATAGCTACTACCTTCAATTCTTTCTTGATTTTTGGTGGGGAGGGTGAGCAATTGGCGTTAAATAACTCATCCAGAGTCACATACCTAATCAAGATTAAGTATCTGAGAATGGATTTAAATTCAGGTTCTCCTAACTTTAGGGTCTGGTGTTCTATCCACTGCACCAAGTAGCTGCCCCTACTCTGCAATAATGAGACCCAACTTTTCTACTTAAAACAATAATATTAATGGTACTGCTAATGATTGCAATGATTCCTAGAATACAATATAAAATCCTAAAGCTGATATCCAAATACCATGAAAGAGAGAGATGTTTTACAAATGGCTTCTTAAAATTATTTCATTTGAAGAAAGTCAATTTGTCTAGAAGATGTAAACTAACGTTGAGTGAATGTTTTCCATTGTCAGTTCATCAATCTGACTTTCTGGATCAGCTTCCATAATACAATAGTCACAGCTGCTCTCAGGCCTTCTCACACTATGCCAATTGTAAGCTTTCATTCGTCCCAGCAGAGAAGACACCAATAATGAAATTTACAATTATTATTATTTTTTAACTTTTAATCTTTTTTTTCAGAAATAATGAAAAGAAGAATAAAATGTGTGTTTGGCATTCCAAACTGATTTTGGATGACATTAGTCAGATTACATTTAGTAACAAAGAGTGATTAAAATGGAGAAAAACAAATTGAGTGCTAAAATTACTTTTCTAAATACTAATATATGGAATATCTAGAGAGTAATTTTAAAAACTGAATTTTTTGTAGTTATTATATATTTCGTTTTTTTTGTTTTTTCATGCTGTTTTCTATGAGAACTTGAGAGTTTGTTGTTTTTTGTTGTTCTCATCATTTTTGGGAAATTGTTGTTTTGTTGTTTTGTGTTTTGTTTTGGTTTGTTTTTTATTGCTAGCATTCAGTCATAAAAGCTTCTGTTGAGATAATATTGTCACTACAAAATAATATGGGATGAGAACAAAACTAAATGCTAAGAGACATAATAAAGGCAACAAGACTATTTAGAAGCAATTTGGACTACAGTTGTGAAATTATGAATGGGCCCTGGAAAGTCTATAAACTCTTAAAAGAAAAAAAAAAAAGAAAGAAAAATATGGCAAAATATTGATTTATTTTAATTAGTTAAACCAAATTTTCTGGAGATAAATCATGTTTATTTCTCTACTGATCTTGATGCATTTTGTTTGAAGGGGTGAGATGTGTCATTTTTATGCCTTTTCATTAGAATTTCTTAATCATACATAAAGTTTTCAAATTCTCTGGGAAGAAAATATCTACTTCTAGAAAAATTTCAGAAATAAAATTTTCTAGAAGGAAATATGCTTAAAGAATATGACAGGTTGTGGAATTTGATCTGTTCTTCAAAAAGTCAATATCAGATTTCACTTTGATCATTGTTGTTTGGTCCCCTTCCTTATGAAATATGAGGATAATGGGATAAAGGCATCTTTAAGTTTAAAAATGCTAATAACCAAGTTCCTCCTTTCAATTTTTAATGGGATACTGAAGTTCTTTAGTATTTAACCTATAACTTGCAGCTTTCCCCTCCCAATATTGAGGAGGGAAATTTAAATCTCATTCCACATTTTCATAAGATCACTGACTTTGAGTGCTTTAAAATTTGAGAGGCAATTTTTGAATATTTTTAAAATGAATTTGGAGTCAGAAGAGATAGACTTGGGACAAATTACCAATTTCTCTAAGCCTTAGTTTCCTCATGTGTAAAGAGATTGTTCCTTCAGGTATTTTCAAAAGATTCCCTGTTCTATAAATTTCTGGTCTATAGATCATTTTTTTTTCCTAAGAATTCAATGTATGTGCAATCCTACACTGATCAATGTGGTTCACAATTAATTATTTATCCAATCTATTTCAAATATCATAGTGTAAAGATCCAAAAGTGTTCTATATTAACAAAAGAGGCTTTATAACAAGTTCACCCAGCATGGCATTTATTATGAAGAAAAGTTAACTCTCATCAAAAGAAAAGGGGATAATAAACCAGACCATTTAAATGGAATGGTGAGTAAATCTTCAGGCTTAGAGTCAGGAAACAAAACTCCCTGAGTTCAAATCTGGCCTTAGACACTAGTTGTATAATCCTAGGTATGTCATTTAACTCTTGTTTTACTTTCCTCATCTGTAAAATCAGCTATAGAAGGAAATTTCCAATTAGTGCAGTATTTTTTACCAAAGAAACTCCAAATGGGATCATGACAAGTTGGGCAGGACTGAAATAAAAGAACAACATAGTACTCTTTCAAAAATGACTTGATTGTTCCTCAGGATCCTCTCATTTCTATGAAAGCCTCCTCAAATTGGACAACATGTAAACTATTTGAAGCAGCAAGAATCTCATCTACCCTTTCTTTCTGAATAGCAGAAGAGAAGAGGATTCTATCCACTAAGTAATATGAATTATAGAGGTGCTTTACAAATAAATTGCAACCAACTTCTTCAGCTAAATTCTGTTCTACTCAATTCAAAAAGCATTTGTTAACAACCCACTATGTGCAAGCACATACAAATCACCACCTACAGAAGGTAATTTTTTTAAAATCATGGGTTGCTTCATTTTTTGGCTTTGGATATGGTTCTGTACGGCATAGTAAGTAACAGGGTCTGTCACAAAGTAAGTGCTTAAACAATATTTGGTGATTAATTAAAAGCACTGTGCTAAGTCAATCAATCAATCAAGAAGTATGCTTTAAACTCCTGCTATAAGCCAGACACTGTGCTTAGCATTAATAAGTAGCAAAGAAAAGATAGGTGATAGGGACTGAATCTGTGAGTTCATTAGTGTGGGAAATATCCTAGTGCAGGAGGAACACCCCCCCACTAATGAAAGCTCCTATCTACTGTGTGACTTAGAGTTTTCTAGAATTGCCTAAAGTATGAAATTTGGCTAGGGTCATATAGCAGTAAATATCAGAGGGATTCATAACTGTGTGTGTGTGTGTGTGTGTGTGTGTGTGTGTGTGTGTGAGAGAGAGAGAGAGAGAGAGAGAGAGAGAGAGAGAGAGAGAGAGAGAGAGAGAAAGAGAGACAGAGACAGAGAGAGACAGAGACAGAGACAGAAAGAGATAGGAGAGAGAGAGAGAGAGAGAGAGAGAGAGAGAGAGAGAGAGAGAGAGAGAGAGAGAGAGAGAGAGAGAGAGAGAGAGAGAGAGAGAGAGAGGGAAGGAGGGGAGGGAAGGAGAGAGAGGGAGAGGGAGAGGGAGAGGAAGAGGGAGAGGAAGAGAGAGAGGGGAAGAAAGAAAAAGAGAGATGGAAGGAAGGAAAGGAGGGAAAGAGATATGGACTCCTTCACAGTCTAGTGAGGGCAATAGATGACATTCCAGAAGGATACTCTTAAATGCATTACAGAAGATACAAAATATATGGTTATGTTGTAATATAATTTTCAAATATCTTTGAAGATTTTTATGGAAACCAGGTTATATCATCCTATATTAGAGGAACACTTTGAATCTAGGATTCCCTGACTTCAAGGTCAACTTTCTATTATATGAGGCTGGAGAAACAAAGATGAACAAAACAAATGAATAAATACCCTACTCTTAATGACTTCATAATCTACTGAACAAAACAAAATTAAGATAGATTCCATTGTTCACTCTTCTTATCTCTGATTCTATATACATATTTATACATTTTTATAAATATATACATATACTATATGCATAAACACACATCTATATATATGCATATACTCATGTATTTATGAGTATATGATTGTATATATACATTTTATATTAAATATATACATATTCACATATTCTTGTATATTTATAAACAACTCTATATAAACAAATAATTATATATATATATATATATATATATATATATATATATATATATATATATATATATTTGTGTGTACATACATACACACATACACACATGTATTTGTTTAGGACTTTTGTTTTTTTATAGATGCAAGGAGGTCTCAGCGAGGAAACTCCCTCTACTGGTACAGAAATGCAGCTAGTCTACAACTTAGCATCTCAGAGAGGTCCCAATGTCTGATGTAACAGTGAAGTTCAATTTTCTCCATGTCACACAACCACAATGTATCAGAGGAAACATTTGGCTCCCAGGTCTTTTTGATCCCTATACTCTATCTATTGAAATTAATATAAAGTTTTTAGTGGGCAAGGTGGACATTAACATGTAGGTGGGAAGGGACAGCTGAGGCTTTTTAGAAGCTGAGTTTTAAAGGGACTTCTAATATAGTGGCCCTGCCTGATTGCACAATCTAGAAGAGGTAAGATCTTCTAGGGAATAGATTTTTTCCTAATTATCTACATTCTTCTAAGAACCTCATATTTTCTGGTCAAAGGATAGGAATAGACAATTTTCAGATGAAGAAATTAAAGTCATTTCTAGTCACATGAACAGATGTCCTAAATCACTACTGAACAGAGAAGTACAAATTAAGACAACTCTGAGGTACCACTACACACCTCTAAGATTGGCTAAAATGACCAGAAAAGGTAATGATAAACATTGGAGGGGATGTGGGAAAAGTGAACCATTTTTAGTAGAGTTTTGAATTGATTCAACTATTCTGGAGAGCAATTTGGAACTATGCCCAAAGGACTATCATAATGTGCACACTCTTTGATTCAGCAGTATCTCTACTGGGACTGTGTCCAAAGAGAGCATTAAAAAGGGAGAGGGGCCCACATGTGCAAAAGTAGCAGCCCTTTGTATAATGACAAGGAACTGGAAACAGAGTGGCTGCCCATTAGTTGGAAAATGGCTGGATAAGACACAGTATATGAATGTTATGGAATATTACTTTTCTATAAGAAAAGATCAGCAGGATGATTTCAGAGAGGCCTGGAGAGTTACAGGAACCAATGATAAGTGAAGTGAGCAGAACCAGGAGATCATTGTACACAGTAACAACAAGATTATGTGATATCAATTGTAATGGACTTGCCTCTTTTCAACAGCGACGTTTCAGGCCAATACTGATAATTAGAGAGAGCCATTTGCATCCAGAGAGAGATTTATGGGGACTGAATGTAGAACACAACATAGTATTTTCATCTTTTTTGTTGTTGTTTATTTTTTTTTATTTCTCCTTTTTTCCTTTTTGATCAGATTTTTCTTATGCAGTGTGATAAATGTGCAAATATGTTTAGAAGAATTGCACATATTTGACCTATATTGGATTACTTGCTGTCTGGAGGCAAAGGGAGGAAGAAAAATTTGGACACAGGGTTTTGCAAGGTAAATATGAGAAATTATCTTTCAATGTGTTTTGAAAAATAAAGAACAATTAATATATTTTAAAATCTTATATTTTCTTTTCACAGGGCATGGTTTCTTGTTATACCACATGAACTCAATAGAAACAAAGACTTAAGTCTTGAAAAAGGATTCTGGTACAGCAAATGAATGAGCAGCTAAGTGATGCCATGAATAGAATGTTCCAGGTCTGGAATCAAGAACACTGGAGTTCAAAGCTAGACTCAGAAACTTACTAGCTATGCAAATCTAAATTATTTAAATAGTTTTGCCTCAGTTTCCTCATCTGTAAAATGAGCTGAAGAAGGAATACAAATGACTTCACTATCTTTGCTAAGAAAACCCAAAGGGATCACAGAAGACTAGACAGAACTGTAGCAACTGAAATAGGAGGCAATGTGATACAACCAAAAAAGCATTCCTACTTGGGTCATGATTTTGGCATCTGAAATCCAGTCTGCTGCTTATTATCTATATGACCTTGTACATGTCAAGAAGCTTCTCTTAAACTCAGTGACCTGCTTGTATTAAATTACCAATTCAGACTTGATGTCCTCTAAGGTCCTGCTAGCTCTTAATTCATGATTCTTTGAGTTTTGAATTATCTAAAATTCAACAAAGGATCCTGGCTTCAGAGAATCCTTAGTTTTTTCTGAGCTCTAGTCATTTCCTCTGGATAAAGAACTTTATCCCCTGAGTTCTGGGCAATTCTTGCCTCCTCAAAGGATTTTATATTATTAAATCTATGTGAATACTATTATTCTTCAGCAGAAGAATGCAAACTACTAGTGCATGAGCAGGGACTGTTTGGGTTTTGTCCCCTATACCCAGAACCTAGCATAAAATCTTAAATAAAGGCAATATAGGAAAGTAAGAAAATGGGAGTATTTACTTTGTTTTTCCCTCTAATGCTGTACCAATAAAACCTTGGACAAGAAGAGACCCTTGGTCACCCTCTGCCTCAGTTTCTTCATCTGTAAAATGAAGAGACTGAACTAGATAAAAGAAGAGGTAACTTACAAACTCTAGATAAGTAAACAGAGTATCATGGGTTTTCCCCAATTGAACAACACATAGGGAAGCACATTTCATCCTTCTTTTGCTTCCTACCACAGTCTATAAGCACCAAAGTCCAGTTCTTTAATTTAATTCTGAAAAATACATTTCTGGATTGGAACTCTGCCCTTATTAATCCACTGTAGCCATAGCATTCCCACTAGTTTCAGTGACAGCTCTGAGCCGGTAACAGCTGAATGATTAGGCCATGAGAGGACAATTATGGGTATTCTTCAGCTCCCTGTGATGCCCCATTTCCCCAACAGCAGGTAGAGAATGCCCTGGTGGTGTCGGACCGTGCCATTCAGTATCTTCTATTATTCAATGATTTTAGTGCAAATTGCCCAAGCTGGCAGAGTGAAATGGGAACTTTTGGCAAGACTAGTCTGTCAGTGTAACTCTAATATCCTCTTTTGTCAAATACTTTGAGGTCTCTTAATTGGCTCTGCTGGGAATGTTCTTGGTGGGTCCATTGAAAACACCATAGACCAAGGAGGGAGGTATAAGGAAGGTGCTATACAAGACAGAAAGGATAGAAAGAGCTTGATCTTGTGTATGCCTCTGCATGAGATGCTAATGGGAATATTCAGTGCATCCTGAGCAAAATGAAAAGTTCTATAATGCTCCGTGACTTCTGTACACCAGTAAAAGCTTGGATTTTATAACATGTTTTTTTTTTCTCCCCCAAACAGTGTGCTGATTAAAAACATTAATAGAACCACACATTTAAGAAAGAAGCAACTCAGAGTTCTTTAACTCACATGAATGGATGCCGAGAAGAAAACCAGGATCAATGAGCAGAATGTGTCAAGTGGCAAATCTGGCATAAATTTTCAGACATTTCTACCCAAATGATAAAATTTTAGAGTTAAAAAGAATAACCCCAAAACAATTAGAATTTGCTAAGTACTAGAGCTGTCCAAAGCTGGAACTGACTGCTTAAGGAGCCAAGTTTCCTCTCACTGAAAGTTTTCAAATAGATCCTAAATGATAATTTTTTTTTATATGCTGTGGTAGTAAGAGGAGAGGGACATTTTTAATTTAAAACAAAATACACAACCATAAAGGATCCTTTCAACCTCAAAATTTCATGTTTCTATGAGCGCCCCCTCTTTTATTTTCTCCATATTAGGAAATTGAAATCTAGAGAGTAGAAATTTATTTGCATGGATAATCAACAAGCATTCACTATGAGCCTTCTAAGTGCTAAGTACTATTCTAAGCATTATGGATACAAAACAAAAATAAAACCATTTCTCTCCTCAAGTAGTTTAGTTTCAAGTAGTTTTAAGAGATAAAATATATAAAGATAAATATTTACAAAATATGTGTAAGAATAAAGGATCTTTACTCAGTTTCACTGCTGTGGTCAAAAAAGATCCAGGAATTCAAGTGATTCAACAAATTAACAATTTCAACTAAGTATAAAGGAATTTTCCTACACATTCATTACAATATTTGAAGAAATCATTTATCAGATTGAAATGATTATAGGATTTTGGCCATTGGGGGAAAGCATGATATTAGATGGGAAACACTTGGCTGAAAGAATCAGATATAACTCTTGGCTCATATATAAATATAGCATATTCTTTTAGTCTTACTGAAAATCTGATACCTCTCTTATCCTAGATTAATGTATTTAAGGATGCAAAAATATTTTGTAGATTTAGATGCATGCATGTATACATTTTTACATTCAAACATATATAATTTGGCAGGATTGGGGAAGCATGGAAGCTAGGAAATCAAGAAAGGTCTCATAAAAGGAAGTATAATATGAAATGCAAGATAAGAATTCTAAAAGTCAGGGGTGGAAAGCCTTTGCACAAGCATCAAAATTGCCATTGGCACTATGAACAGAATTCACAGTAAGAATTCTGGTTGATTATACTATAGAGTTAATAAAGTTTATAATAACAGACTTCCATAATATGGATGTTCAACAATATGTAGTAACCTTGTAAAGTGAAATGGAGACCAGGTTGTAAAAATTTTTAAATTCCAGAAGAGATTATAGTTGACCTTTCAGGCATTAGAGAGCCACTGGAGCTAATTGAACTAGAAAATGACAGACTTAGACACTCAGACTTTAGGAATTTCACCATGATCGTGGCCAAAGCTTCTGATAGTATATATAATACCATATTGTATAATAGATAAAAAAAAGAAAAAAAATTAACAAGTCAATATCATGGAAGAATAGAAAAAGAAATTCATATAAGTAAGGAAGGAAAAAAAAAAGTAACCAAGAATCCCATAAGAAGATTTAGACAGGAGTAAAGCAATTGATAAAGAGGCAGGGAAAAGAGAAAAAAAATTATTTTCTTCCTTCACAGTAAAAAAAAAAAAAAAACAAAAAAAAAAACAAAAAAACAAACATTCAAAGAAGCAGGCACCATGAGGAATTTGGAAGACTGGCTAATTTTTTAAATTATTCATTTAAGGTTAGAATTCTTTTATTTTTAAATTTTTGAGTTCTGATTTCTTTCCCTCTCTTCCATTCCCTCATCTACTGAGAAGGCAATCAAAATAATATCAATTATACATGTGAAAGCATGGAAAACATATTTACATATTAGCTATGCAAAAAGAAATCAAACATAAACAAACAAGAAAATTATACTTCATTTTGTACTTAAAGTACATAAGGTCTCTTTCTGGAGGCGATTAGCATTTTTTTTTTAAATCATGAGTCCTTTGGATTGTATTAATCAGCGTCTTTGGTCATTAATTCATCATAACAATATTACTGCTACAAATTTCCTGATTCTTTTTACTTTATTTTGCATCAGTTCAGAGCTCTAACTCTGTTTTTTTTTTTTCTCTTCTGAAACTAGCTCCCTTGTCACTTCTTATATTACAATAATATTCTATAGTAATCATATGCAATAACAGGTTTGTATATTCCCTAATTGATGCATGTCTTCTCAATTTCTAATTCTTTGCCATTATAAAAAGAATTGGTATAAATATGTGACACACATAGCTCCTTTTCCTTTTATCTCTTTGAACTTTATACCAAGCAGTGCTATTTTTGCATCAAAGGCTATGCACAGTTTTATAGCCCTTTGGACATAGATCCAAATTATCCTGTAGTATAGTTGAATCAGTTCACACCACCACCTACAGTTTATTATTGTACCTGTCTTTCCTTCTTTTTTCATTTCTTATAGGTATGAAAAAGTATCTCAAAGTCATTTTAAATTATGTTTCTCCAATGGTGAGTTAGAGCATTTTTCCCCATATGATTATTACTAGCTTTGGTTTCTTTTTCTGAAATTGCTTGTTCATATCCTTTGACAATTTGTCTATTGAGTAGTGGCTCTTATTTTTATAAATATGACTCATTTTTCTAGTCATATTTATAAAATGAAGTTTTAATTAGAGAAACACTGTACTTTTAATATTGCTTCACTGTCTATGATACCTTTTAGCAAAATGCAACTTTCCTTATTATCTCTTTTAATTAGGTCTCCTTTTGCTTTTACTTGTCCAAACCCATAGTTGCTATCCCTGTCTTTTTTTTAAAGTTGAAGCATATTAAATTCTATTCCTGCCCTTTATTTTAATTGTGCGGGTGTCTTTCTGTTTCAAGTATGCTTCTTGTATACAAGATATTATTGGATTTTGGTTTTTTAATCTATTTTGACATCTACCTCATAGTATAGGTGGGAGATCATCCCATCCATATTCAGAGTTATGATTATTGTGTATTTTTTCCCTCCTATTTTCTTATATTTATCTTTCTCTCTTTTTATCCTGTCCCTCTTCAAATGTCTGTTTTGCTTCTGATCATTGCTCCATTTCTACACACACACACACACACACACACACACACACACACACACACACACACACACTACACATCACTTTCATTATCTTCTATTTCTCCATTGGGTGAGCTCGATCTTGATAACTCAGCAAAAAGCATATATATATATATATATATATATATATATATATATATATATATATATATATACTCTTACCTTTTTAACATAATTCCAATGAGAATAGAGTTTAAGCACTGCCTGTTGCTACCATTTCTTCCTCCTCTGCAAAAGCTCTTCCTTTTGTACCTCTTTTATGTGATACAATTTTCCCCAATTTTCTATTCTCTCCCCCTCCTAATATTTCTTTCTCTTATCTATATATATATGTATATGGATTTAGATTGTCTCAATATAATTGATTCACACCCATACTTTTTATCTATATAGATTCCTATCTGCACTAATCATGGCAAATTTCTTAGGAGTTATGTGTATTGTCTTCCCTTGTAGAAATATAAAATGTTTAACTTTATTGAGTCTTTTAGGATTACTTGTTCATATTTTACTTTTTATGGTTCTCTTGAGTTGTGCTTGAACATATAATTTTCTATTCAGTTCTAGTCTTTTCATCAAGAATGCTTAATAACACTCTGTTTCATTAAATATCCATTCTTTCTTTTAAGTATTATGCTCAGTTTTGCTGGATAGGTTATATTTGGATGTAATCATAGCTCCTTTGCCTTCTGTAAGGAATATTCCCAGCCCTCAGCTCCTATAACATGGAAACTTTTAAATTTTTACATGATCCTGACTGTAGCTTCATGATTTTGCTGATTGCTTACAATACTTTTTTCCTTGACTGGAGTTCTCTGGAGTTTGGCTATAACATTCCTGGAAGTTTTCATTTTGATATCTCTTTTAGAAGGCAATTAATGGATTCTTTTCATTTATATTTTCCTTTCTGGATCTAAGATATCAGGACAGTTTTTCTTTATAATTTCTTGAAATATGATGACTAGGTTCTTTTTTAAACATAATTTTCTAGGAGGCAAATAATCCTTTAATTATCTATTTTCCAAGTTGGTTATGTTTTTCCCCAAAAAAATAGTATTTGTGTATGCATGTATGTACACATATATATATGAGTACATGAATACACACATAAATTACTTTGACACTTTATTATTTCTCAATGTCTCATTAGGTCTTTACTTTCCCACTTGCCCAATTCTAATTTTTGAAGAATTATTTTCTTCAGCGAGTTTTTTTTTAACCTTTTTTTCCCAGATGACAAATTTATTTTTTTGTTTGTCCTTTTCTTGTGTCCTTTTCTTACTATTAGTGAATTTTTATGCCTCTTACCATAAGTTTAATTCTGTTTTTCACCTTTTTTGCAGCTTTTTTGTGCTTTACCTACTAATCTTTTAATTATTTTTACAAAATTTTCTTGTACCACTCTCATTTCTTTTCCCAGTTTTTCCATAAAATGCTTACTTTTTTTTTTTCTTTAATTATTTCAGCAATAGTTGTTGGATTTAGGTTCAATTAGTACTATTAAATCTTTGATTACAGGTATTTTTTTTATATCATCTCCTTGTGATTTTGCATCTTAGTCTTCCCTTTTACCATAATCACTTTTAATGGTGAAGTTTTGTCATTGTTTTCTCATTTCTTCACTTGTGAACTTTGTGTTAAAGTTGGATTCTGCTCACCTTGGGGTAGGGAGTTACTGTCCCAAAATTCAAGCTCTTATATTTTCAAATCTAGTACTAGGGTTGGCAAGTTTTAAATGCTTCCAAGGTAGATCTCAGCATGTCACTTAGCCCTGTTTGCCTTAGTTTCCTCATTTGTCAAATGAATTGGAGAAGGTAATGGCAAACCACATCAGTATCTTTGCCAAGAAAACCCCAAATGGGAACATGAAAAGTTGAACACAACCAAAAATGACTGAATAAGAACAATATCATAGAATCTACACTCCTTGGATCTTGGGAGAGGTGTGATCATTGTTCTGGTTGCTTCCTTGTCCTTACCCAAAGAGGATCTCTGCTCCCTTATAACTAATGATAAGTACTCCTCTCAACTTGAGAACTGCAACTCAGAACTATGAGTACACAGAAGAGTTGCCAGTCAGCACTGGGTAGCATGTAACCTCTTTCTGACTAATCTTCTGACCTCCTTACCATTTCTGACCTGATTGTTCCCAAAGTAGCTGGTACTATTTTTTGTAGCCACCCGCAAGGCCTGTAGCTGGGGCTGGGGCCATGCTCCAGGCCACCACCTCTGACTGTAAAATCACATATGTCTCCTACAAATTTCTTTAATTATCATTGTCTGGATGAAATATCTCATAAGGTCATTTTGTTGTCTCAGTTGCTCCAAAATTTGATTTGAGGAATAATTTTAAAATCATTTGTAGAAAAATGTTGGAAAAGTTCAGCTGAGTTGTTATTTCTAATTTGCTATCTTTACTCCCAGCTAGTTTAAGTATGAAAACTGGAGTAGAAACTGTATATTTGGTATCTATGTGACCAGCATTTAGTTCTGAGTATTTACTCTTCAGTCCTTAGGGTTTTAGTGTGTTATGCTCTCAGAAAGAAAACTCTTTCTATCTACATAGGAAAACCTCAAGAGGCTATTTAAAAGTCTGAAGAGAATCCTTAGAAATCATAATCATTCTTCACTAGAAATACTTGAATGCATTAACAATCAATAAGCCAGTGACCAACAGACTACACCAAATAAACATGAATTTAAATATTTAAAAGAAATACATTTTTGAAAGACTTCCTTTTGGTAAGCTTGAAACATTTTAATATTTATTGTTATGTTGTAAAATACTTCATGGTCTCTGTTCTAAATGTTTCAGTTAAACTAGCTTTTCACTCTCCTTTAATGTATCTTGACACTTCCATTATTGTACAAGTGAAAACATAGCTTGGCATTAATCATATCCTTAAGTAAAGGACAGAGTAGAATGGTACCAAAATCCCTAGTTCTGGTTTTCTTTGCTATCATATAATAAGATAAAAGAATATAAGAAAACATACACTCATTATAGATTTTATTCTGTAGTTTTAGCAAGCATTTATTCAATGCCAATCATGTTTCAGGAACTGTTTTTGTCAGTGGAAATGTAAAGGCAAATATGAAATAGCCTTAGTTCTCAAAGAGTTTAGATTCTATGATATTGTTCTTAGTCATTTTTGGTTGTGTTCAACTTTTCATGTTCCCATTTGGGGTTTTCTTGGCAAATATACTGATGTAGTTTGCCGTTTCCTCCTCCAATTCATTTTACAAATGAGGAAACTAAGGCAAACAGAGCTAAGTGACATGCTGAGAGCCATACACGTAAATGTCTGAGGGCAAATTTGGATTCAGAAAGATGAGTCCTCCTGACTCCTGCCAGCACTTTATGATGAGGTTAATTAAATAGACCTAGAAAGTCACTGGGCATAGTGACAAGAAGTTCACAAAATAAATTAATAAACCAGGTGTGATAGGAGATTTAAAAAAAAAAAAAAACTATCAAAATGGGAGAGTGAAGAACTGTGATGTTAAGTCAAGGATGCTCATTTTTTTTTTTTTGTCCATATCTTACATGGATTGCTCTAGTCATATTATGAAATCTATGGATCTCTTCTCAGAATGTTTTCTTTTAATGCATAAAATAAAAGAGAAATATTAAATCTGTTTGTATATATTATTAAATATATTTGTATATTTTAATAATATATAATAATACTAATTTCACTTAATTATTATTTTTTAAAAATTCATTTTTACAGGTTGAGACTACAGATCCTAGACACTTAGAGCACAAAATAAATAGCTCTGTTTTAATTTGATATCTCTTATTCTGCTCTGACCGGTGAATGAGTTTTAGTTGTGGCTGATAATGTCTTTGCTTATATGATTCCTTACAAATGTACCATCTCTGTTCTCATTGTCACCTTTTAAAATCCTGTATATTTTTAAAGGAATGATTTAAAACTGTTTCTTCTGTGAAACTTTCTCAGACAGCAAACATCATCCCATGAGAATTTGTTTTTCTCCTGTGGTTATTCAAAGTACTTTGTTCAAATATATTTTACTTGTTTTATTTTAAACAATTTAGGTCTATGTGTTCATATCATTTTATTAATTTAATTACATTCATTGTGCATAATTAGATCTCAGGAATTGTCAAATGAAAAATTCCAGAATTAATTTATAAGCTTATAGATATAAGAAATGACAGAAAAAAATTAATAAGAGAGATTAAACTTTAAAATGCACGGTGCATTCTCACCCTGCCTTATTAAGCATATGTCAGCATACCACAGGGTATATTCTGCTTTGAAAAAGAGGGTTGTAATATAGTGTTTAAATATGTTCAATCATTTAAAAAAATCATTAAATACCTACTGTATGCACACAAAGTCCTATTATAATATCCCACTCATCAAGAAATAGAGGTGAATCTGGAACATTTGCCAATGGAAAGAATTTCTAGTAAGCTCCTTTAAGAGGGAGAGGCTTTGAATAAAGTTTCCCAACAATTGCATAAATATCTTAGAGAGATACTGTACATAGGCAATAAGCTGAAGGGAAAACCAGGCTAAATTACAGGTTTCTCTGTGAAATAAAGGTCTATCATTTTAACATTAACCTTTAATTCAGACAATCCCACACTCTCTGAATATTTAAAGTAATAGGTTGGTTACTCAAAGATGGAAGTTCATGGTGTTAAGACAGATTCAATAGGACAATGATAAGATCCTATAAAGAAGGCACTGAAAGGATCAAAGTGAAAAAAGGTGTTTGGAGAAAGCAAAAGGAGTTGGAGATACAAGATAAAGTGGAAAGTTTGGATGATCTTTTAGGAGAAAACTCCAAGCACATTGGACAGACCTATTGTGGAGAATTCATAGGTGGAACATAAATCAGACAATCAGAAGGTGACAATGGGTTGAAAATAGATCTTTGGAAGACAATCACTAGCAAGAACACATGTATAGAAATACTTGCTAGAAGTTGAGCCTTGTGTTAGGGCATATAAATTTACCACAAGACATTGAGCCTACCCTCATGGAGCTCATTCTATAAGTCAAGTATCCAGTTTGCCCAATATATTCTGACCACAACACAAGCATTCTTATGATTATAAATCTCATTTTAAGAGTCTGAATCATCCAGTGGCTTTAGAGTTGATATTTTTGAAACTGTATTTGCTTTATATTTCAGTAGTTCAGATAAGTTGCAGCATGTAACAATAGGATGTCATGGAAAACAGTAGGGTCTTTTACATCATTGAAAGGTGTCAGACTATATCATGAAGGAAACAAAATAAAAAAAATTGGAATGATACATTAAAATCATAACCACAGTTATGCTCATTCTCAACCAAGAACAATTTCCCGTTGTATTTCAATAAGCACCTAAGAATGCTCTTGTGAGAGTCTAATCCTATTCAAAAAACAGTAGGACATTAAAAAAAGATTGTCCTTTCTATAAGAGCACTTTCAATCTCTTGGGGAAAGAAGGCATATATTTTCAGAAAGTAATCAAAAAACTTTAAAACATATCAATAAGAAAATCCCCAAATGTATAAGCTGACGTGCTATACTTAAAAGGAATGATGCATCCAGAATTGCCATTCTGATATAACCATTTTCAAATCTGGTTGAATATCAAATCACTTCCCTTTTTTAAAAACCTCTATTTTCCTATGTAAAAATGAAATAATTGAACTAGATAAACTCTATAATCTATTCCAACTTTAAGTTCATTTGGCTCTCTCATGGATTCAACTTCCTAATTTGTAAATAAAGGGGAGGTTCTAGAGGAGAAAACCTCTTAGGTCCTTCTTACCTTTGTCTTTGACCCTATAATTCTATATTGACATTTTTTATACAGAATTCTGACAATGAACACAGTAATCAGGTATATTGTAAAGTATGTGAAGCAATGTTTCCTAGAGAAGGTCTTAACAGGATAGATAGCTGACAAAGAAGATGTGAACTCGGCATAGAGTCAGGAAGATCTGAGTTGAAGTCTGGGCTCAAACACTTACTATATATGTGAACCTGAGCAAATTATTGAATCTCTTTTGGCCTAAGTTTTCTTAATTCTAAAATAGAGTTTTTAGAAGGACTTACTTCACAAAGAGGTTGTGAAGATTAAGAGATAATATTTGTAAAGCACTTACTTGGTGGCTGGCACCTAATTGATATGTAAATGTATATCCCCTTATCTCCCTCTGCTTATAGAAAATAATAAAATATTGACAAAGGGAAACCAGACATCATTCCTGACTTTCTGGGAGGCAAGAAGACAGAATGAAGTAAGAATTAACTTATCTGAGTGGTAAGAGATGAAGAGAAGTGATGAAGAAAACATTCTCATTCAATGACCCCAATTTTTTTTTTCCCCCAATGGAACATGACACAAGGTTATCAGCTAAGGAAGAATGCAGAAGAGAATCACTAAATTTCTATAACTGGTTCCTATTTTCCTTCCTACTGAAGAGAAAGTCTGTTATGGGGGATTGTAAAGGGCTGAAACTCTGAATAGGTGCACTGGAATCAGACAACCGAGCACTTAAGGCTAATTACCTCTTGGACAATAATGGCATATGTTTGGAAAATGGTCCTTCCCACTATTCTGTGCTGGCTTGGTCTTTTGGTGTATACAGATAATTGTAGGAGGGATTAGGGAGCAGAGCAAAACAAGCCACTCTGTCTCTCTGTCTTCTCTCTCTCTCTCTCTCTCTCTCTCTCTCTCTCTCTCTCTCTCTCTCTCTCTCTCTCTCTCTCTCTCTCTCTCTCTCTCCTCCTCCTCCTCCTCCTCCTCCTCCTCCTCCTCCTCCTCCTCCTCCTCCTCCTCCTCCTCCTCCTCCTCTTCTTCCTCTGGGGATTTCTTTTGCATAGTGTGTTGTGGCAAAGATTGAGAAATCTTCAGAATTCAATATGTTAGGGACTTGCCTGTAGCACTTAGAAATTAAGTCATCAGTTCACAATCACATAGCAAGTTTATGTTACAGACACAAAAACCCAGATCTCCTTGACTCCAAAGGCAATTATCTATTACAAGTTATAGTGAGATCAAAGATTTTTAATAGGAAATATATGCATTTTTTAGAGTCTGGTATATATATATAATGAAAACCTAATGGAATATGTTTGTAGGAACTTAAAGGAAATGACACTATTGTAGATGGAAAATCATGATAATAATTATTCATCTATATCTGGGAAAAAAATCTCACAGGCCATACATTAAAATATATTTATTTTACTGAGAAGAAAGCTGAAGTTAATGAAAATTTCTTAAGGTCACAGAGATAGTAAGCTTCACAAATGGGATTTGCACCCAAATACAAGTCAGAATAGGGAATAGAAAGAAAAGAGTGAAACCACTCTATGAAGGAAAAAGGCAAATTCTACGCTACAAAAGATAAATACATATGAAGTTAATATCTTGTGTGTATCTGTAACACAAATAGCTATCTATTCATCTATTTAGATATATATATCCATCTATCCACAGTAGAACATTTTTATTTCAATGTGGTATGGAACCCTCAATATGGAATTCTTATGCTCCTATCAGTTACTCATTCAACAAACATGCTTTTAGAGTTACCTATGACGTAGACATAGTCTAAAGGCTGAGGAAAAAAGAAAAGCAAAAGAACCCAGCTGTTTTTGTTGTTTTATATTTATTTTGTTTTGTTTTGCTTTTTTTTTTTCTCAAGAATCTCTCATGTTGATGGAAACAACAAGAAAATGACTATGCAAGCAAAATATGTATAATAAGCTAAATTAGTGATAATCATGGAAAATAGACACAAGCATCATGGGGATCACTAAAAACTTTTTTGGAAAAAGTAGGATTTTTCATTCCAAGTAAGGAAAGCCAGGTGGCAGAGATGAAGAGGGGGAGAATTATAGATATAATGGACAGCTGTGTAAATTCTAAAACTCAGAAGTTAGAGTGTCCCATGGGAGGACAATACACTTAGTTTCATAGCTAAGTGGAGGATAGATTGAAGTGGGAAGAGACTTTAGTCAGGGAAACAAACAAACAAAAAAATACAATAAAGGTGTGAGGGGATGCTGTTCTGCAGCAAGGAAGTAGAAGAAAAAAGGAAGATATTAGAGATTTTATTAAAATAAATATCAAGGCTTGATAATAAATTGGGGGGAGCAAGAGGAGATGAAGGAGAATGAATCATTGAGAATAATGAGAATAATAATGAATTATTGAATTATGTGACTGGGGAAATGATAGTATTTTCAACAGCAATATAGAATTTTAGATACAGGAAGGGCTTGGGTGAGGAAGAGGATGAGATGGACATGTTTGTTTGTTTTTGTTTTGTTTTGTTTTTTTAATGTGTATAAGATATTCAGTTCTATATGACAAATAGGGTATTGGACATGTTGATTTAGGGGTAGGAGAGAACTTATAGCAGGGCAAATGAATCTTCTTATAGATGGTTATTAAATTCATGGGAGCTGATGAAATCATAAGGCAAAATTCTCAAAAGGGACAAGATAAGAATATTCAGGACAGAGACCAGATAGTGGAAGCAGAGAATGCAAGTGAAATATCATACAGGAAAGAAAATCTGAATAAACTCATGGAAAACTAAAGGAGAGAAAATACAGAGGAGAAGAGAATCAATGGTATGAAAAGCTACTGAACACTCTAGAAGAATGAGGGTTGAGAAAAATCCATTAGATTTGGCATTTAAGAAGTCATTGGTAACTTCGGAATGAACATTCACTTGAATGATTAAGAAAAAGAGTTAAATTGCAGAAAGTAAAGAAGAAAATGTGAGGAAAGAAAATAGAGGTATATATTTTAAATGGCCTTCAGGGGCAAATGAGTCACAAATTAGATTAGTCAGTAACCAAAGAAAGCTTTGAGATGGTAGCTTGTGGGGATAGAAGCATCAAGGGAGAATTTTTGAGAATGTGGGAGACTTTGGTTTTTAGACAGTGAGAAAGCAGCTAGTAGATAAGAGAAAACTGAAGATAAGTGAGATAGTGAGGATGTTAGAGAGTGTGATCTGTTGGAGCAGACAGGTTGAAATGGAATCACTTGTTCACATAAAATAGTTTGAATTAGCAAAGAAAGGACCAACTTTTTATGTGAGATTGGGGAAGAGGAGATAGTGGCAGATAAAATGAGGAAGAGGGGAGAAGAGGCATTTGCTGTCAAATAAAATGTTTTGTTTTGTTTTGTTTTTTTTCAATGAAAAATAAGGTAAGGTGCTCAGCCAAAAAAAGTATGGAGAAGAGAAACTACAAAGGATTTGATGCTGGATGAAAAGGTTTAAAAAAAAAAAACAGTTGGGTAAAATGGGATAGTGAGTTTAGTAGGGAAGTATAAAATGATTGCTTTGTTGTAATGAGGGCGCATTTAAGATTAAGTAGCATAAATTTGTAATGCTCTCAGTCAGCATGGTTTTATGATATCTTCAAGCACATTTGGGAACAAAAACAGATTATTGTGGAAATAATCCAAGGTGGAGCTTTAGCAGGGCACAATTTGTAACAGGATAAGGGACTGGGGAGAAACAATATAACATTAAACATGTTAATAATTTGGTCAAAATGAGCAAAAGAGAATAAAATAATCAACTCAGGGGGAAATAGTTGAGGAAAGAAATAAGAGGATGACACCATTAGAGGCTGTGGCGTGAATGAAGATCAGGGTTTGGAAATACAAGAGGAAAAATGTGGCACACCAATTGTTGGCATTTTGGGCATAAAAGTGTATTTAAATGAATGTTTACACTAAAAATATTCTCATGCTTGAAAGCATTCTTAAGCTCAGTAAGATACCTGGTCATTCTACTGTAGCAAATTATTAGTATCCATATCGTTTCATCTTATTTTAAATCTTAAGTATATTCTCCTATGATTTCTTCATAAAATATTGAACAATCAGCAGAGTATCCTTGTCACTAAGTCTTCTCACAATCTCAGATCTAAACCCACACAACATAGCAAAGTCTCCAACCCTTTGTAATCCACCACTTATAAACAGTATTTGCTTAATTCTTTAAAGTTTAAGTCTTTCCCTTACCCAATGCTTATAATACAGATGTGATAGATATTGAATTGAATTTGAATAGCCATGGTTCAGAGTAATTGACATTCACAGGCTTGCACATTCCCCTTAGAGCAATGATTAGAATTCAGCTCTCTTGACTAGATGTCTACCACTTATTCCACTATACTCTGCTGCCTGGTTATGCTAATGATGAGGATAAAGATAAGGATGACTGCCCATACTTACACAAGTTTGCAAAGAGGTTCTCACCCTCACCCCTGTCTTTGTCTCTGTCTCTCTGATTATGTGTGTGTGTGTGTGTGTGTGTGTGTGTGTGTGTGTGTAGTGTCTCTTTCACTCTGTCTCTCTGTCTTCTCTCTCTCTCTCTCTCTCTCTCTCTCTCTCTCTCTCTCTCTCTCTCTCTCTCTCTCTCTCTCTCTCTCTCTCTCTCTCCTCCTCCTCCTCCTCCTCCTCCTCCTCCTCCTCCTCCTCCTCCTCCTCCTCCTCTTCCTCCTCTTCCTCTGGGATTTCTTTTGCATAGTGTGTTGTGCCAAAGATTGAGAAATCTTCAGGATTCAATATGTTAGGGACTTGCCTGTAGCACTTAGAAATTAAGTCATCAGTTCACAATCACATAGCAAGTTTATGTTACAGACACAAAAACCCAGATCTCCTTGACTCCAAAGGCAATTATCTATTACAAGTTATAGTGAGATCAAAGATTTTTAATAGGAAATATATGCATTTTTTATAGTCTGGTAACTTTCCATAGAATCCATTTCCTTTGCAATCCTATGTTGTTGTTGTTGTTTGTCCTTTTACTATTTAAAAATACTCTGAGAAGAGGAGCACAGGTTTTAACCACCTAAAAAATGGGCCAATCATGAAACATGTCCCCTCTGGGTAATTACTGGAAATATAATTATCTCCATCTTACAATAAGTAAACTGAGGCTCAAAGAGATTAAATTGCATATATGTGTTCATCTAAATAAGTTCCACTTGAATCCATTTATTTCTGAATCTGAAGTCAGCTCTCTAGCTACCATATATTGTTACCCATATCATGATAACCATGTTTTCCTTAGGCAGATTTTTCTTTTGAGAATGCTCAAACTCTTCACCTAAATGTACAAATGTTTACTATTCTTTTACTACATAAGGTTCTTCTGACCCATTCTAGTTCACAATTCTAGACTCCTTCTATGCTTAAGAATATCTATCACTTAATCAGTGTCTACATGCTTTTCATTGATGGTGACTATAATTCCTCCATGTTCCAGTGAATGGCTTCAAGACTTGGCATGACCAAAAATGATTAATTATCTGGTAGTGAACCATATGGGTCTATGTACCTCCAGACTCAGCTTAGTAGATTCTTGGGAGATAGTCTCATAGTCAGGAACACATTTAAAACATTTTGAGATTATGGCCTGAGGCTCCTGACTAGAAGCTGATTTCTCACTGACAGTCATCCCAGAGCTCAACTCCATATTCCAAGATGTATCAAATAAATGCCTGTGTATAGGTACCAGTTGTAATTTGGAAAGCAGGGCTTTATTGCTCTTCCCTGGCATAAAGTGAGAGGGAAGAACTAAATGCAAAAAAAAATATTGTGATGTTGGCTCTTTCTCATGGCAACCTTCAGAAAGATATCATAAAGAAGTAATTTATGAAAATTAAAAGCTATATTGCCATTATCATCATCTACTTTCTCTTCTTCCTTATCACTTTCAATGCAGAAAGTGGAGGTCATACATATGGGCAGCACAGATCAAAGGAAACCCGGACTTTGTTATCCTTGATAAATGAACAAGGACAGTCCCTGGTTAAGGTCATAGGATGATTCAGAAATTCAGTCTTTACATTGATGTGCTTAGACACAAATGCTCTATAACAACATTAAATATATAATTACTAGTCCTTTTACATTACCTTTAAATGGAAGTTATCAAATCAGTTTGGGGGCTGCCATTTTCCTTTTCATCCTTTATCTTTCTAAAGTCCCCTTCTTCAATAGTTTATAAAAATAGCTAACATTTATATGGTACATTAAGTTTCACAATCTCATTTTGTCCTTACAACAGCCCTGAGAGGTTCTGTTTTGTTTTTTCCTTAAAAATATGAGGAAATTGAAACTAAGAAAGTTGAAATTTCTTGTCTAGAATCACCCAGAAAGTATTTGTCTAGACTACATTTGAATTCAAATCTTTTTGAATACAAGTCCAGTGCTTTACTCACTGTAATGCCTAAATATAATTAAATAAAAATTGTTTTTTACTTGAGAAAGTTTAGAAAAGAGGGGAGGAAAGGAGTAAAAAGGAAAGAAGAGAGGAAGGGAAGGGAGTAGAAGGAAAGAGAAGAAGGGGGGAGGACAAAGGGTCAGAGGAGTAGGGACAATAGGAAAAAAGGAGAGAGGAAAGGAGAAAGAGCAGGAGAGTAAAGAAAAAAAAAACTGTTGTAATTTTGCTTAGAAAATATAATTAAAAGAGATGAAAAGGAGATTAAAGGAATTAGAGCAAATAATGAGGAAACCAAATCATCATTCTTTGCAGATGATAAGATGGTATGCTTAGAGAACTCCAGAAATTCTGCTAAAAAATTATTCGAAATAATCCACAACTTTAGCAAAGTTGTAGATACTAAATAACCCCCCATAAATCATCAGCATTCTTTTACATAACTAACAAAATCCAACAGCAAGAGATACAAAGAGACATTTCATTTAAAGTAACTGCTGATTATATAAAATATTTGGGAATCTGTCTGCCAAGGGAAAGTCAGAAAGTATATGAGCAAAATTATAAAACACTTTCCACACAAATAAAGTCAGCTCTAACCAATTGGAAAAATACTAAGTGCTCTTGGATAGATCAAGCAAATGTAATAAAGATGACAATACTACCTAAACTGATCTATTTATTTAGTGCTATACTAATCAGACTCCCAGAAAACTATTTTGATGACCTAGAAAAAATAACAACAGAAAATATATTTAAATTACCCCTGATGAATTCTGGAAAGGGTAGCAGACTGAAAATAGCCTAAGTGGAAGATTCAGGAAAAAACAAAAACAAAAACAAAAAAACCAAACAAACAAAAAAATTACCTCAAATAAGAGATTATTGGGAATTCAAGGAACAATATGGTGGAGGAAGCAATAAATCATAACACTGCCAAAAATAACTTACTATTTTTCTTCCCTAATTCATTGTACAATGTCAGAATCATTGGACTGTCTGAAAGCCATAATCAAAAGGAGGAACTGGACAGCATTTTTTCAAGAAATTATCAAAGGAGGAGAGGCTAGGTGGCACAGTGGATAGACCACCAGCCCTGAAGTCAGAAGTTCAAATGTGGTCTCAGACATTTAACACTTCCTAGCTGTGTGACCCTGGGAAAGTTACTTAACACCAATTGTCTCAGGGGGAAAAAAATTGTCAAGGAAAACTGAATTGACATCTTGGAATGAGAGGGTAAAATAGGGACTGAAAGAATCAACTGATCACCTTGGAAAAGAGATTCTCCTCCTCTCCACCCCCCAAAAAAAAAAATTCCAAGAAATTTATAGCCAAATTTCAAAAGTAGTATGTCAAGGAAAAATATTGCAAGTGGAAAGAGGGAAAAAATAAAATATCAGAGAGTCACAATTAAGATTACATAAGAGTAGGCAGCTTCGATATTACAAGATCAGAGGATAAGGGATATATTACAGAAGGCAAAGGAGCTAGGATCATAATCAACAATCATTTATATTATTTATGTGGTGAAATTAAGGATAATAGTTCAGAAGGGAAAACAGTAATTCAATGAAATAGAAGGATTTCAGACTTTCATAAGGAGAAGACCAGCATTAAACAATTAAACAAAAAATCTCAAAAAAATAAATTAATAATGAAGGCACAAGAGAAGTATAAACAGGTTAGAAAAGAAAAAGAAAGCATAAGGGATTCAGTAGAGTTAAACTGTTTACATCTCACATAAGAAAATGATACTTATAATCCTTAAGAATTTTATCAATAATAATAATATAGTTAGAGGAAATATACACAGAAAGTATAGGGTTAATTTGTCTCAAATTATAAAAATAATTAGGGAATGAAAAAGAAGAATACACTGGGTACAGAAGGAAAGGAGAAGTAGGATGAAGTAAATTCTTTCTCGTGAAGAGGTACACATTGCTTCTTACAAGGATGGAAATAAAGTATTAGAAAAGTTATATATGATCGAACTTTGAAGAAAAATGAATGGGAACAGAAATGAATATACCCATTTTTCTCTCAGCAGCACATGGCACTTACACAAAAACTTAACAGAATATAAAACTTAAACAGAATATAAAACCTCAAAATCAATTATAGAAAGACCAAAATATTAAATGTATTGTTTTTGGATTACAATACAGTAAAAATGACACTCAACAAGGAACAGTAGCTTAAAACTTAATGGGAAACTAACTCATTTAATCTTAAATAATAAGCGAGTCAAAGAATAAATTAGAGGAATGATCATAATTTCAATAAAGAGGATGACAACAGGGAGACAACTACCAAAATTTATGGGATATATACGAAACAATATTTAAGGGAAAAGTATTTCTATAAATCCTTAAATCAAAAAGAAAAGAAAAAAATAGATCAATGAATTGGACATATCACTTAAAGAAAAACTTGAAAAAGAACAAATTAAAATTTTCCAATTTAGTATCAACTCGAAAATTCTACAAATCATAGTTGACTTTATTGACATTGAAAGTTTAAAAACCAAAACAATAACAAAAAACTATTGAATTAATAAATAAATCTATAAGCTGATTTTATTTTAAAAAAACAGTCAATAATCTATTGATTAATTTGATTTTTAAAAAGAAAGAAAAAAACAAATGTTAAGTATCAAAAATGAAAAGAGTAAAATCATCACCAATGATGAAGAAATTAAAGCAATCACTAGGAAATATCTTTCCAATTATATGCCAACAAATCTAACAATCATCTAGGCAAATTAATGAATATTTATGAAAATATAAATTACCCAGATTAACAAATCAGAAAAAAGAATATTTAAACAACTCCATCTTAGAAAAGGAAATTGAGAGACTTCCGGCCAAGATGGCGGCGTGGAGGCAGACAGCTGCTTGAGCTCCTAGTTTTCTCTCAGAACTTACTTCATGACAAGCCTCTGACTTAATGCTTGACCCAGAAAGAAATCCACAAATAATCACCAAGAGAAGACATCCTTGAAAGTCGCCAGAAAAGGTCTGTGTTTGCTTGGGGGAAGGTCAATCAGACTGGGTGCAGACTGAGGGCAGGCAGCCAGAGCAAGACAGGCAGCTCACACAGCTCATACCGGAGGGGAAGGGGTGCGATCTCTGCCGTTTCTGCGAAAGGGCTTTTGCCCCAGTGTGGATGCTCCATCTTGGCAGCAAGCCAGGAGCAGCGGAGAGGGTGTAAACACCGGAGGTGAAGATTAAAACCCCAGAAAGCCAGCACTCTTGGAGCCCGGCCACCCCCAACCCCCACCTGGACTGACTCAGTACATTCTCGGAGCCTCAGAGTGCAGACTCAGTACAGTCATTGCTGTTCTGTTAGTGGCTCTCTGCTGCCCTACCCCCAGTCTGTAGAGGAAGCCCATTAATACCATCCAGCCCCATCCCCCACAAAACAGACCAATTGTTTCTCTTGTCAGTTTGTTTTCTTTGATTCCTACTCTGACAAAATGAACAAAAAATTCAAAAGGACTCTAACCATTGACAGCTTCTGTGTGGAGAGGGAGCAGACTTCAAATGCTGAGGAGACTAGGAACAGACTGTCCCCAGATGTATCCCCTTGGAGGGATATAAGCTGCTCCTCAATACAAAAGAACCTCAAAGAGGAAATCAAAAAGGCTCTCACAAGAGAGCTGGAAGAGAAATGGGAAAAGGAAAGGGAAGCTTGGCAAGAGAGCCTGGAGAAGTCATCTCATGCATTCAAAGACAGAGTAGATAAAGAAATCAAATCATTGAGAAACAAGATTAGTGAGCTGGAAAAGGTAAACAACTTCAAGGAAAATAGGATTAGTGAGCTGGAAAAAAAAAAAAAAAACAGCTCAATAAAAAATAAAATGGATAAAATGGAAAAAAATTCCATAGAAAATAAAAACTCAATTGGACAATTACAAAGAGATATAAAAAAAGTGAGTGAAGAAAATACATCATTGAAAATTAGACTGGAACAAGTAGAAATGAATGACTCAAGGAGAAACCAAGAGGTAGTCAAGCAAAACCATAGAAATGAAACAATTGAAAAGAATGTCAAGTACCTTACCAGAAAGACAACAGACCTGGAAAACAGATCCAGGAGAGACAATTTGAGAATAAACGGACTCCCTGAAAAATGGGAGGAAAAAAAGAGCTTGGACACCATTTTCGAGTAAATTATCAAAGAGAACTGTCCAGACATTCTGGAAACAGAGGGTAAAATACACATTGAAAAAATTCATCGATCACCTACTGAAAGGGACCCTAAAATCAAAACGCCAAGAAATATAGTGTCCAAGTTCAAGAACCATCAGACAAAAGAAAAGATATTGGAAGCTGCTAGAAAAAAGCAATTCAGATATGGAGGATCCACAATAAGGATAACCCAGGATTTAGCAGCGTCCACATTAAAATAACGAAGGGCCTGGAACATGATATTCCGAAAGGCTAAGGAACTTGGTATGCAGCCAAGAATAACTTACCCAGCAAGAATGAGCATCGTTTTCCAGGGAAGAAGATGGACATTTAACGAAATAAATGAATTCCATCTATTTTTGATGAAAAAAACAGACCTACATAAAAGGTTTGATCTTCAAATACAGAACTCAAGAGATTTCTAAAAAGGTAAAAAGAAATCTTGAGAACTATACTTCTGTCAAAAAAAATGTAAAGAACATAAGTACAATTTGTCTTAGAAGCTAGAGATGGAAAGGAAATTATATCATAAAAAAGTGTAAAGTGGTGGTACTACATCTCATGAAGAGGCAAAGGTAACCTATTATATCTGAGAGAAAGAAAGGAGGGAGATGAACATAGCGTGTATCAATAGACATATTCAATTTATGGTGAAACTTCTTCCACTTCATTGAAAAATGAAAGGGAAGGAGTAAGCTAAGGGGAAGGGAATACAGAAATTTCGAGGAAAAGGGGTAAAATAAGGGGAGGATCTTTAAGGTGGGGGAGGGATCCTAAAAAGGGAGGGCTGTGAAAAGCAAGTGGTGTTCACCAGTTTAATACTGGGTAGGAGGGTAAAAGGGAAGGAAAGGGGAAAAGCATAAGCAGGGGTTAATAGGATGGCAAGCAATATAGAATTAGTCCTTCTAACCATAAATGTGAATGGGGCAAACTGCCTCATAAAGAGGAAGCAGTTAGCAGACTGGATTAAAAGTCAGAATCCTACTATATGTTGTTTACAGGAAACACACCTGAAACAGGGTGAGACATTCAAACTAAAAGTAAAAGGGTGGAGCAGAATCTATTATGCTTCAGGCAAAACCAAAAAAGCAGGAGTAGCCATCCTCATCTCAGATCAAGCAAAAACAAAAATTGATCTAATTAAAAGAGATAAGGAAGGGCATTATATCCTGCTAAAGGGCAGCATCAATAATGAAGCAGTATCAATATTAAACGTATATGCACCAAGTGGTGTAGCATCTAAATTCTTAAAAGAGAAATTAAGAGAGCTGCAAGAGGAAATAGATAGCAAAACTATAATAGCGGGAGATCTCAACCTTGCACTCTCAGAATTAGATAAATCAAACCACAAAATAAATAAGAAAGAAGTCAAAGAGGTAAATAGAATACTAGAGAAGTTTGATATGATAGATCTTTGGCGAAAGCTAAATGGAGACAGAAAAGAATATACTTTCTTAGCAGTTCATGGAACCTATACAAAAATTGATCATATACTAGGGCATAAAAACCTCAAAATCAAATGCAGTAAGGCAGAAATAGTAAATGCATCCTTTTCAGACCATAATGCAATCAAAATAACATTTAATAAAACGCCAGGGGAAAATAGATCAAAAAATAATTGGAAACTAAATAATCTTATACTAAAGAATGATTGGGTAAAACAGCAAATCATAGACATAATTAATAACTTCACCCAAGAAAATGACAATAATGAGACATCATACCAAAATGTGTGGGATACAGCCAAAGCAGTAATAAGGGGAAGTTTTATATCTCTACAGGCCTACTTGCATAAAATAGAGAAAGAGAGGGCCAACGAATTGGGCTTACAACTCAAATTGCTAAAAAAGGAACAAATTAAAAACCCTCTGAGAAACACAAAACTTGAAATTCAAAAAATAAAAGGTGAGATTAATAAAATTGAAAGTAAAAAAACTATTGAATTAATTAATAAAACTAAGAGTTGGTTTTATGAAAAAACCAACAAAATAGACAAACCCTTAGTAAACCTGATTAAAAAAAGGAAAGAGAAAAAGCAAATTGATAGTCTTGAAAATGAAAAGGGTGAACTCACCACTAATGAAGAGGAAATTAGAACAATAGTTAGGAGCTACTTTGCTCAACTTTATGCCGATAAATTCGATAACTTAAATGAAATGGAAGAATACCTTCAAAAATATAGCTTGCCCAGATTAACAGAGGAAGAAGTAAGTAGTCTAAATAGTCCCTTCTCAGAAAAAGAAATAGAGCAAGCTATTAACCAACTTCCTGAGAAAAAGTCCCCAGGACCAGATGGATTTACAGGTGAATTCTACCAAACATTTAAAGAACAACTAACTCCAATGCTATGTAAACTATTTGAAAAAATAGGGATTGAAGGAATCCTACCAAATTCCTTCTATGACACAGACATGGTACTGATACCTACAACCAGGTAGATCGAAAACTGAGAAAGAAAACTATAGACCAATTTCCTTAATAAATATTGATGCTAAAATCTTAAATAAGATATTAGCAAATAGACTTCAGAAAATCATCCCGAGGATAATACACTATGACCAAGTGGGATTTATACCAGGAATGCAGGGCTGGT
Organism: Sminthopsis crassicaudata; assembly: GCF_048593235.1. Classification (NCBI taxonomy): domain Eukaryota; kingdom Metazoa; phylum Chordata; class Mammalia; order Dasyuromorphia; family Dasyuridae; genus Sminthopsis; species Sminthopsis crassicaudata. The sequence continues at coordinate 637,631,003 of NC_133618.1, read as the reverse complement.
TTAATATTAGGAAAACTATTAGTATAATTGACCATATTAATAATCAAATTAATAAAAACCATATGATCATCTCAATAGATGCAGAAAAAGCATTTGATAAAATCCAACATCCATTCCTACTAAAAACGCTTGAGAGTATAGGAATAAATGGACTATTCCTTAAAATAATAAAGAGCATATATTTAAAACCTTCAGTAAACATCATATGTAATGGTGATAAACTAGAACCTTTCCCTGTAAGATCAGGAGTGAAACAAGGTTGCCCACTATCACCATTACTATTCAATATAGTACTAGAAACTCTAGCCTCGGCAATAAGAGCCGAGAAAGAGATTCAAGGAATTAGAGTAGGAAATGAAGAAATCAAATTATCACTTTTCGCAGATGACATGATGGTATACTTAGAGAACCCCAAAGACTCTGCTAAAAAGCTATTAGAAATAATTCAGAATTTTAGCAAAGTCGCAGGATACAAAATAAATCCACATAAATCCTCAGCATTTTTATACATTACCAACACAATCCAACAGCAAGAGATACAAAGAGAAATTCCATTCAAAATAACAGTCAATAGTATAAAATATTTGGGAATATATCTACCAAAAGAGAGTCAGGAATTATATGAGCAAAATTACAAAACACTTGCCACAAAAATAAAGTCAGATTTAAATAATTGGAAAGACATTCAGTGCTCTTGGATAGGCCGAGCAAATATAATAAAGATGACAATACTCCTCAAACTAATCTATTTATTTAGTGCTATACCAATCAGACTCCCAAAAAACTATTTTAATGACCTAGAAAAAAATAACAACAAAATTCATATGGAAGAATAAAAGGTCGAGAATTGCAAGGGAACTAATGAAAAAAAAAGTCAGAGGAAGGTGGTCTAAGTGTACCTGATTTAAAGATATATTACAAAGCAACAGTCACCAAAACCATTTGGTATTGGCTAAGAAATAGACTAGTTGATCAGTGGCATAGGTTAGGTTCACAGGGCAAGATAGTGAATAAAAATAGCAATCTAATCTTTGACAAACCCAAAGATCCCAAATTTTGGGATAAGAATTCATTATTTGACAAAAACTGCTGGGAAAACTGGAAATTAGTATGGCAGAAACTAGGCATGGACCCACATTTAACACCACATACTAAGATTAGATCAAAATGGGTCCAAGATTTAGGCATAAAGAACGAAATCATAAATAAATTGGAGGAACATGGGATGGTTTACCTCTCAGACTTGTGGAGGAGGAAGGAGTTTGTGTCCAAGGGAGAACTAGAGACCATTATTGATCACAAAATAGAACATTTTGATTACACCAAATTAAAAAGTTTCTGCACAAACAAAACTAATGCAAACAAGATTAGAAGGGAAGTAACAAATTGGGAAAACATTTTTACAGTTAAAGGTTCTGGTAAAGGCCTCATCTCCAAAATGTACAGAGAATTGACTTTAATTTATAAGAAATCAAGCCATTCTCCAATTGATAAATGGTCAAAGGATATGAACAGACAATTTTCAGATGATGAAATTAAAACTATTTCCACTCATATGAAAGAGTGTTTCAAATCACTATTGATCAGAGAAATGCAAATTAAGACAACTCTGAGATATCATTACACACCTGTCAGATTGGCTAAGATGAAAGGAACAAATAACGATGAATGTTGGAGGGGCTGTGGGAAAACTGGGACACTGATGCATTGTTGGTGGAATTGTGAAAGAATCCAACCATTCTGGAGAGCATTCTGGAATTATGCCCAAAAAGTTATCAAAATGTGCATACCCTTTGACCCAGCCATACTACTACTGGGCTTATACCCCAAGGAACTACTAAAGAAGGGAAAGGGACCTGTATGTGCCAAAATGTTTGTGGCAGCCCTTTTCATAGTGGCTAGAAGCTGGAAGATGAATGGATGTCCATCAATTGGAGAATGGTTGGGTAAACTATGGTATATGAATGTTATGGAATATTATTGTTCTATAAGAAATGACCAACAGGAGAAATACAGAGGCTTGGAGAGACTTACATCAACTGATGCTGAGTGAAACGAGCAGAACCAGAAGATCATTATACACTTCAACAATGATACTGTACAAGGATGTATGCTGATGGAAGTGGATTTCTTCAACATAGAGAAGAGCAAATCCAATTCCAATTGATTAATGATGGGACAGAATCAGCTACATCCAGAAAAGGAACACTGGGAAATGAGTGTAAACTGTTATTTTTACCTTCTGAATCCAATTCTTCCTGTGCAACAAAAAATTCGATTCTACACACATATATTGTATCTAGAATATACTGTAATATATTTAACATATATAAGACTGCTTGCCATCTGGGGGAGGGGGTTGGGGGAGGAAGGGAAAAAATCTGAATAGAAGTAAGTGCAAAGGATAATGTTGTAAAAAATTACCCATGCATATGTACTGTCAAAAAAATGTTTTAATTATAAAATAAAATAAAAATTAAAAAAAAAAAAAGAAAAGGAAATTGAACAACTTATTAATGACCTCCCTAAAAAAAAAAAAAAAAAAATTACTAGGGTCATATGGGTTCACAAGTGAATTCCACCACACATTTTTTTCCGTTTCTCTACACATATAACTTCAACACTATATAAATTATTGGGAAAAAAGCAAAGGCCTACTAAACTCCTTTTGTGACAGAAATAGGGTGCTTATATCTAAATCAAGAAGAGACAGAGACAAAACATTATATACCAATTTCTCTAATTGATACTTATATAAAAATTTTGAATGAAATATTCACAAGGCAATTATGGCAATTTATCACAAGGATTATACCCTATGACCAGGTGGTATTTATAGCAGGAATGCAGAGTTTGTTCAATATTAGGAAAATTGTCGACATGAAGATAACAAAATTAATGGAAATTATATGATTATCTCAATATATTATTGACAAATATATAGCACCCTTGCCTATTAAAAACATTAAAAAGTATAGGCATAAAGGGAGTTTTTAAATGATCTTAAAATTTTTTTTAAATGATAAGTAGTATCTATCTAAAACCATCAATAAATGTTATCCATAATGGAGATAAGCAAGAAAGCTTCCTAGTAAGAATAGATGTGAAACAGAGATGCTCATTATCACTACTATTATTCAAGATGATACTAGAAATGTTAGTTATATCAATAAAAGAAAAATAAATTAAATGAATTAGAATAAGCAGTGAGGGAACAAAACTATCACTCTTTGCAGATGAGATGATGATATATTTAGAAAACCCTAGTGAATTAACTAAACAAACTAGATTAACAACTTTAGCAAAGTTGCAGAATATAAAATAAACTCACAAAAATCATCAGCATTTCCTTATATGACCAGCAGGGGCCAGTAGCAAGAGACAGAAAAATTCCATTTAAAATAACTTCATATTATTAAATATTTGGAAGTCTACTTGCCAAAAGAAACCCAGGAACTATATTAACACAATTGCAAGCCAGTTTTCACACAAATAAAGTCAGATCTAAGCAACTAGAAAAAAGATCAACTGCTCATGGGTAGGCTGAGATAATATAATCAAAATGACAATTCTGCTGCAACTATTTTACTTATTCATTTTCATACCAATCAAACTACCAAAAGTATTTGATAGAGCTAGGAAAAAATTCATCTGGAAGAACAAAAAGTTGAGAATATCAAGAGAATTAATCAGAGAAGTGGAGGTGGAATGCTATGGAAGTTGACTTGGAACTATATAATACTCAAACTATATTATAAAGAACTAATTGTTTAAACTATCTGGTACTGGCTAAGAAATAGAATGATGGATCAGTGGAAAAATTAGTTACACAAGATATTGTAATTGATGACCCAACAGTAACCTAGTTTTTGATAAACTCTCAAACCTTTGCAATGGGACTTCATTATCTGACAAAACTTCTGAGAAAACTGTAAAACAATAGTACACAAAATAGATATAGAACAATATCCCACACCATAATCCCAGATGAGGTCAAAATGGTTACATTATTTAAATATAAAGAGTAACACCATAAGTAAATTAGAAAAGTAAAGAATATTCTACCTGTAAGATCCATGGAGAAGAGAATCCATAAGGAAACAAGCGACAGAGAGCATTACAGAATGTAAAATATATAATTTTGGTTATATTAAAAGAGAAAGCTTGTACAAACAAAACCAATGCAACCAAGATTAGAAGGACAGCACAAAGTTCGGAAAATCTTTACAGCAAGTGTGTCTTATATACATATAGAAATTAATCAAATTTATAAGAATACAAGTAATTTCAATTTTTAATTGATAAATGATCAAAGTATATGGAAAGGCTGTTTTCAGATGAAGAAATCAAAGTTATATGAAGGCATATGATGAAATGCTCTAAATCATATTTTATTAGAGAAATGCAAATTGAAACAATTCTGGAGTACCACCTCACACATCTCAGATTGCTAAGATAACAGAAGAGGAAAATGAGAAATGTTAAAAGGAATGTAAAAAGTTGGGACAATCTTGGTGAAGTTGTGAACTGATCCAATGTGGAAAACAATTTGGAACTGTGTCCAAAAGATCATCAAACTGAGCATACCCTTTGATGCAGCAATACCTCTAGTAGTCTATCACAAATATATCATTAGAAAAGGGAAAGTGTGCAAAAATATTGGAGAATGGCTAAACAAGCTGTAGTATATGAATACAATGCAATACTATCATAAATGAAGAAATTATCAATAGGCAGATTTCAGTGAAATCTAGAGAAGCTTATATAAAATGAAGCAAAGTGAAATGAACAGAACCTGGAAAACATTGTTCACAGTATGAGCAACACTGAGTAATGATCAACTATGACTGATTTTTTTTTCTTTTTTTTTTTTTTTTTTAACAACACAATGATCCAAGACAAGTACAAAGGACTCAAAGAAAAATGCTATCCGATGAGGTAATAGGGAACCTCAAAATGATGAGGTAACTTGAACCAAATCATGAGATAAATACCTAATAATGAGGTATATACCTCAATAGGATTAAGTGAGGTCTAGTGGCAGGATTCAGGGTATAGGGAGTCACATGGAGCTCCCCTGCAACTCCCTTAGGATTTGGCACAAGGATACAAAGTTAAATCAGGTCTAGTGGCTGCGAGAGTCCCCTGTAAATGAATTTACAGGCCTGAAAACCTAGATGGGTAAAAGATGTTTATTGCAGGGTTTGGAAGCAAGGTTAAGATCTGGTTAGTAAAAGGTATTAGATAGAGGAAGATACACGCTGAAAGCGGCGGGGACAGACAATCTCTGATGCAAGCCTCTTAGCTGGCATCTTTCAAATCTCTGAACCCAAAGATGATTCTACCTTTGCTCTTTTTATCTGCTTGAAGAAGTAATGGGCGGAGCTCAGGTTAATTCCTTGAAGGCCAGATTCTTGGCAGGCTTTATCCAAGCCAGCTCAGATCCAGTGGGGGGGCTGGGTACAAGCCCAAACTAGTTTGACCAGATCTTGTATCAAAGGTCCAAGTCCCAAAGGAAGTTGTAGATCAAACAAGGAATATCAAGGGGCTACTGCCCTCAACTCTATCCACATGCAGATAAAGAACTGATTGATAAGGGGTCTGAATGTAGATCAAAGCAGATTTTTCATTTTCTTCATTTTCTTTTTCCTTTTGATAGCATTCTTCTTTCACAACTCTGGCTACTATGGAAATATATTTTGCATGATAGTCCAAGTATAGCTTATATCAAATTGGCAACCAATTTCAGAAGAGCAAAGGGAAGGGAGAAAGGCCAAAAATTTGGAATTCAAAATTTTGTTCTAAAAATGGTATTGCCATGTAATTTGAGAGGAAATATTATTTTTAAAATGATTATTGGAATCTTTAAATATGTTTCCCCCGTGATCTCCTGGAAAACTGAGAGTTTTATCAATTGCTGATATTCAAGCCCCATCCACTCCTGCTTAAGCTTCTTTTTAAATATTAAAATAATAACACTAAAGTATGCTTACAGGGTCTCTGTATATTGATCAGGTAATGCTTTCAGTTACTTTTTATTTCTGTAAAATACTTCTTTCTCAGTAGACACAGGCCACCTCTCAGTCTAGTGATGCCGTCCTCTCTATGTCTCCTCTGGAACGTGGTCCAGATTCTATTTTCCTGGGGTCTCTGGCTTTCATGTTAGGCAAATGTTAAATCATAAATTGCAAGAGTATAATGGAGGTCCAGCAAAAGCAATTTGGGACTTCCAGTGACCTCTTATAGAAAACAATCTCATCAATTACCACCAGGAAGGCTTGTTCTTTTTCATTCTTTTCACAGTAATTTTTAATTTAAGTAGAGCATAGAAAACAGGAGGAATTTTGTAACAGATAGCTTTTCAGCATAAATTTTGAAGACTTTTTTCTTTTTTTTAACTGTAATTGCTCATTTGCTATGCATTTTGTATTACTCCTAGAATCATTTGTGATATTTCCCATTTTGACCACAAGGGGGCGGACACAAACTCTAGTAGCTTACAAGCAGGAGTTGATTAAATAAAGGTTTCTTCCAGCTCTGTTATTCACTGAACCTCCTTTGGTCATTTTTTTAAAAACCTACTTATTTATGATACCATTGCAATTCTCTATTGTTATTCTCACTGACTTAAAATGTTCTGTGTAGAATGTCTTTACCTACTACACAGGTTTGTTGTCAGGAATCAAAAGATATAAAGAATATTTTTAAAAAAGATTTTATAAACACAAAAGTGCTGCTATAAACATAAACTGTTCAGAGGATCCTAGGTTCAGTGCTTGAAGTGATTTATCAGTTCATTTAGTTCAAACTCCTCTTATAACAATGAGGAAACTGAACCCAGGGAAATGAAGGGACTGCTTAAAATTCTATTGGGAAAGAAAGGGCATATTTATATATGGGTATATAGTCTATACCAGTGGTCCTCAAACTTTTTAAATAGGGGCCAGTTCACTGTCCCTCAGACTGTTGTAGGTCTGGACTATAGTAAAAACAAAAACTCACACTCTGTATCTGCCCCTCAGCCCATTTGCCATAACCCAGTGGGCCGTATAAATGTTCTCAGTGGGCCACATCGGGCCATAGTTTGAGAACCTCTGATCTATACTGTCACACAATTAGTATGTAGATGATAGAGGTAGGATTTTTAATCATTTCTCAGAAGGGACACTAAAGTTATCTAAACTGGAGAAGAGGCTATCAGGAAATTGTCAAATTGAATTTACATCTGTGGATTATTCACTGATCTGATGCTCTGAAGAAGTTAGTGGACCCCCCCCCCTTCTATTGCCTACCACTCTGATAAGAAACATAAATTAAATCAATTTACTTTTTAAAAAATACTCAATAAACACTTATTATGTATTAATTAGTTATTTTAATAATTAATTATAATAATAATAAATAATTAATTAGAAGATATGAGTCCAAAAACAAAACAAATAAAAAGAAACATCCTTATATTTGTATAATACTACAAAGGATATTAGAAGGGAAGGAGAAGTTTGAATCCTATAACACTAAAGATAGATAGAAGATAGACAGATAGAAATGAATAGAGGTAGAAATAGAGATATATAGATATAGATGTGTACCTATATAGAGAACTATACATAGATATACATATCTACATAGCTCTATATCTATTACTATATAACAAATATAAAGTCTATAAGATAGGTAGATAGATACTTATGTAGAGCTATCTCTATCTATCTGTAAATACGGATATAGATATCAGGTACTGATCTAGAGGCAGTTTTACTTCCAACATAACAAGGTGAAATTGAAGGACATTATAGATGATCATCAAATAATAGCTAATTTTAGAATGTTAAAAAAATGCCAAAGACCTTCTAAAGTCATCAGTGAACATGAATGCCAAGACTCCTGTCAAATCCTCATTTGATTTTATCCAGAAGACTTGCCTTTAACACCTCAATGGAATTCACTTTGCCTCAGTTAAAATCAATTCAAGTTCCTTGAGAGCAGGGATTATTTCATTTTTGTCTTTCTATTTCCACTAAAATGATTGCTACATAGTAGGTTCTTAATGAATAGGTAAAGGGGCAACTAGATGGTCTGGAGGACCTGAGTTCAAATCTATAATTAGACACTTACCACTTACTAGTTATTTGGCCCTGGATAATTGACTCAAGAAAATATATATATATATATATATATATATATATATATATATATATTTTTTTTTTTAATTAAATGAGTGTATTTTTATTGACTGGCACTGTGTAGAGTAGTGCACAGGATGTAAGTCCAGGCCACAGAAGATGTTTCTGATACATATTGACTATGCGACTCTGAAAAAGCTCTTTATGTTCTTTTTTTTTTTAATTTTATTAATTTTATAATTATACATTTTTTGACAGTATATATGCATGAGTAATTTTTATAACATTTTCCCTTGTATTCATTTTTCCAGATTTTCCCCTCCCTTTCTCTACTCCCTTCCCTAGATGACAGGCAATCCCATACATATTAAATGTGTTACAGTATAACCTAGATATAATATATGTGTGTAAATCCAATTTTCTTGTTGCACGTTAAGTATTGGATTCCGAAGGTATAAGTAACCTGGGTAGATAGACAGTAGTGCTAATATGTTACATTCAATTCCCAGTGTTCCTTCTCTGGGTGTAGTTGTTTCTGTCCATCATTGATCATAAGCTCTTTATGTTCTAAGAATAGAGTCTTACTTCCAAATTGTAAGTTTCAGAATAGTTGCAGATATTAATCAGCAAGTAGTTCCTGCACCAGGAGTGGAAAATAAGGTCCATTCGTCCCATACTACCTAAATCATGAGCTCTTGCAAATCCCAGAACCTATGTTCAGTTATGGTCAATTTATGAATGCAAAGAAATATAAAGAAATATTATCTTCTTTCAAGTAGCTTTTATTCTAATATTAATTTTTAGACCATTCAAATCATTATGAAGTAGAGAATAGCAAAAGTTTAGCACTTACTAGCAGTCAATTAAGCTATTCCTTCTACTAATAATACTAATAACAGAATGCCTAGAATAATAATACTACTAACAGAATGCCTAGTTTTCCCTTCTCTTTGCTCCTCTTATTCTTTTGCCATTGCAATGTAAAGATGAGGTTAAAATAAATGTCTCATTTGTAAAAATATCTTTTCAATTTAACGTAATCGAATCAAAAGCAGAAGAAATTTGAAAAATGAAATAAATATTTCATTTAGTCAAGCAACTAATCATTGACTTAGTGGGAAAAATCTTTGAATGTCATTAGTTCAACTGAAATAAGCCAGGAATAGGAACAGGAAATCCAGTATAATAGAATGCATATTTTGTCCATGGCCTTCAGATACTCTTTTAAAAATATATAAAATAAGTGAGAAAGTAGAAGCATTCCAGATTTTGAAGTATATGGCTTTAAGAAGCACTTCTTAAGAAACAAAGATAGTTGTGATTCATCTATTTATAACAGAGAAGGGACATCTTGTGGAGGATCACCAGTTCTACAGACATCATGGAGAAGCAGGCCCATGTTAAGGAAATCTCAAGAAAAGGTCATACCTTTCCCCAACATTCCCTCCGTGTATCTGTTTATCTTCAGGCATTATAATATGATCAACTGTAGTATTACTCCAAAAGTTTCAAGAAAATTATTCTTTTCCCTCTCTTATCAGCAAAAAGATCAGGTATTAACTAAAAGTAAACCAGAAAGATCAATTCTTGTCTAAATCTTCTTTCATACTAATTTCCAATTTTCCCAGCAGGTTTTGTCAAATAGCTAGGGTCTTTGGGTTTGTCAAACATTAGATTGTAATAATTATTGACTATTTTGTCCTGTGATCTATTCCACTGACCAACTACTCTATTTTCTACATTGGAACTTCAGAACAATTGTGACAGAACTCTTAACTTTTCATTAAATTAATTTTCATTAAATAAATTTCTTAAAGCTGAAGAGACAACCAATTGGATTTTAGAATCATTGTATAAGTCCGAAGGTTTAAAATGAGCTAATTATAAAAGAAAATGACAGTAATATGACAAGATAGTTTGGGCTATTATGATCTCCTAGTCCAAGAAATGTCATCTTTGGGAGTCAGAAGAACTTCACTAGAAAGCATTCTCTCTTTTTTTCTTTTATTAAAAAAATTTTTTTTTTAATACTCATTGCTTTATAAATGAGGTTGGAAGAGAAAAAAATCAGAGAAAAAGGGAAAAATGATGTGGGAGATTTAAAAAAAAAACAGAAAAAAGAAGAGAATATGACATTTGTTGATTTAATTTAGTCTACATATTTTTTTTGGGGGGGGGCTTTGGATGCAGATGGCATTTTCTGTTCAAAGTCTATTGGGATTGTTTTGGATCACTGAACCATTGGGAAGAACCAAGTTTTTCATAGTTGAGCATTGCACATTCTTGATATTATGGTGTATAATATATTCCTGATTATGCTGTTTTTTCTCAGCATCATGTTATATAAATCTTTCCAGAGAAGGTAGTATTCTCAGTATGACCATTGTGATCAAAATGGAAGCCAATCAAATGGTGAAAATTGGTATAGTATAAAGCCAGAAAATGAACATCCCTTTTCTGTAGTTGGCCATTTTTCTAGACATCTTGTTGAACATACTGCCTTTCTTCCAAAGAGGCTTCAGTCATGTGGGTTTCTTGAGATTTATTATTTCTATGCCCCTATTTGTCTTCCAAAGTCTATAAGAAAGGAAAATATCTCTCCATGATCTTTTTTGCACACTTTCTTGATGCATATAAATACAGGATTGGAGTTCATGGTACAGTTGAAATATCCCATGCAAAGATATTGTCAAGTGAACGAGCAGATTTACTTGAGAGCTAAAATTTCCCCAGTATGGTGAGGATTTATTTGGGTTTTATCTGCTTGATAAATGAATATCCTTTGTTCCATGGAAAAGCCTGTGTATATGTGATTTATTGGGTACTCTTTCCCCAAAATGCCCACTGTCCATCTCCCAAAGATTGGAATTTAGAAAAATAATTGTGTGGGAGATGGTGGGAGGATGACTCTGCAATTCTATGTTTGTGCAGGAACACAGATAACAGTCTCACTAAGTAACCTTGAAAATATCTATCTTCTATCAATTTATACTTTTATATAGTGAAGGTAGAAATTCTTCAAAAAAAAAAAAATATATATATATACCATTAATTGAACTGAATGATATCATCCAAGTAAATCACAAAAGTTAAGAGAAAAGACAAAGAAATTTGGGAAGATCTTTATGAAATAATAAAAAGAGAATGAAAAATAATTGTCTTGAGCACAGACTAACTAAAACAATATAAAATGAAAACTAAAGAAGACAACATTAACAAGATAACAAGAAAGTGGTAAGAAAGTAAGTTTTCACTGATTGAAGAAAGAATGATGTTATTTAAAAGGTATTTTATGAATGCAATGGGATATTATTGTATGTTAAGGATTAATGATATGAATAATAATTTTAAATTATATATTTATTACAAAATGAAATTGTACCATAAATTAGCAAATTAAAACTTCCTTCATAAAAAGCTTTATTATTTTAAAACAACCAATTCATTAAAGTTATGATGATGAATTGGATAAAACTGAACTGCCATACTGTCAAAATGCAGAATTAAAAATATTTAGATAGTCTTCATTCACAGCAAAAGATTTACATATTATTGGGAAAAAGTTAGATTTGTATGTATATAGGTGTATGTACATTTAAGAATTATGTAAAAATATAACTATAAAAAAATCACTATTACTACATAATTAATAGTTATTTGATTGATTAGAATATTTATTGGCCAGCAATTGGCAATTTTTTTATATCAGTATATTTTTCATTGAAATTGATTTTACAAATGTTAAATTATGATAAACAAGATAGACCAAACAAAAGCAATACAATTGTATTTCCCCTCATTCTTACTTCTATTTAAGCACTAGGGGAGCATAACAGCAAGGATAATAAGGATCAATTGTAGAAGATTTTTTATGGAATTTGAGTTTTGATCCAGGTCTTAAAGAACCCGTAGGGTATGGAGTAATAGTACAAAGTAGAACACATTATTATTGAAGGGAATAATACATAGAATGGAGAAAAGAAAATTTTCTTGTGCTTATTTGAATAGCAACTTGAGGATATGAACTGGGTTTTATTTATTTGCTAAGCAATCTCTCTCAATTGTCTGTATAAAATCAATTCCATTTCCTGCCTAGTAGACACTAGATTTCTAGGTTCTAAGCTGGTTTGCTATAAAATAGGAGATCCAAAGTCATGACTAGGCTTACTCAATACTAACACATTTACTATAGACATCATCCCATTTATGCAATGGTTTCCAAGGACTTCTTGAAAACTAGCCTAATGGTTTGATTGGATTATTGATTTAATAGAGGTATTAATAACTCATTAAAATGGTGACTTTAGGTTATTTGGAGTTTTGATTGATTTAACTGACCCTCACCTTTATATCTCTGTGAATTTCTTGGTGCTTTTTGCTCCACTTTAACAACTGTTTCCTAATAAGGATAGCTGAATAAAATGTGTATTTATATGATAGATGCTAACAACCATTTCATATTGAAGTCATCTCCATTTCCTGTCCTTCAGTGAAACTCTTCTTCTCTTTAATTATTGGTAAATCACAATTAATCTGCTGGGTCAAGTTTTGGTTAGTTTAATGAAGGGAAGGAAAATTCTAGGAAATAGAAAATAAATACAAGAAAACAACATCATTTTTTTTTATAATAATCTATTTGAAACAGATTACAATAAACCCAATATCATCATCTGAACATACTTGAAATTTATTGAGGTCACACTGCATTTCAGTCTCAACTAGGAGGCATGGTTTCCTGGAACAATCACCAGATTTGACATCAGAGAACCAAGGTCAAGTCCTAGTCTCCCACTTATTACCTATGTGATCTTGGGAAATTCATTCAAGTGCCTTAAGAGTCTGAATCTCAATTTCCTCTTCTGTAAAATAAGTGTTAGACTAGAGGATCTGTAAGATTCAATTTGGCTCAAAATCTTAGAATCCTATTGATCCAGCCAGATTGGAATTCCCAATTAACATGTGTTAGTGAAATATAAAGTCAAGATACTTTCCCTTAATGGAATACTGCATGAGAAATCTGCAAATCCATTAAATTTCCATTCTCTTATCTCTATAGAAAATTTCTAAAATAAAAACCAATTCCTCAAGAGAGGAATTATAACAAGTATGACTGAGTCTTTGTTAGAATTTCTTGAGACACAGATTTTAAGTAAATATTCAAAAGACACATTATGGCCAGGGAGTACTTTTGAACATAAATCTTCTTTTCTTCAATTAATCAGTCAAGAAGCATTTATGAAACTTGCTATGTGTCAGTAACTATACTAAGCATGAGCAATACAAACACAACAGATAGTCCTTGCCTTCACAGAGCTCACATTCTAATAGAAGGGAGGAGGAGGTACGTAAAAGAAAATTGACAAAGGGGAGAGGGCATCCACTAGGAGATAGTATGATAGAAGAGCCTTGCCTGGATAGGAATATATACATGGCTGGCCTCATGAAGCTAATTCTGGGAGGAACCATAGAATCAGAGCAAAAAATTGGTTATTCACTATTATAAAAAACTTAAGAAATTTTGAATTAAAGGAAGTCAATTACTCAGATACATTCTTTCCTCTGCACCTACAAAATCACTTTCTTTGTTCATGATCACTTCTCAGCTAGAGTATTTTAATAATCCAAATCATCTTCCTGTCTCAGTTTTCTTACAATACTCTTCTTTTAGATGTCAAAGTCATTTTCATAAAAGACTGATCAGTTCCCTCCTATTCAGTAAATTCCAGTGGCTCCCTGTATCTCTACGATCAAATATATACTTGCTTATTTGGAAAAATGAAATTCTTCCAATTTGGTTCCTCCTTATCATTCCATTCTTTCATGTTATTCCAGTCCAGTTAAATTGGCCTATTTACTGTTCTTCATATAGCACTCCTTTTTTTTTTTTTTTTTTTTTTTTTTTTTTTTTTCTGTTTATGTCATTTGACTCCACTTGTGTGCCTTGCCTGGAATATTCTATCTCCTTACCTCTGCTCTCACAATCCTTGGTTTACTTCAAGACATAGTTCTAACAAACACCTTCTGGAAGAGAATTTTGTGAAGTCTAGCTATGAGTGCTTTTCTTTCTATGTTAACTTTTCATTTACTCATCATATTACTTCCATATATCTCTATTTATTTGCACATTTTGTCCCAGTAGAATGTTATTTCCTGAGGGCAGACATTATCAGTTTTTCAGAGTGACCACTTCCATAACAAAGCACTGTTTGACACTGAAATTAAATGACTCAAGAATCCAAAAACAATAGCAATTATTCTAATTCTGGGGCAAAACTGTCACATACTTTAGTGGGAGGAAAACAACAAAAACAATAGCAACAACAACAACAACACTAGATCTGAATCAGAAAGATCCATGTTCAAATCTCATCTTAACAATAGCTTTCTGAAAGTGGATAAATTACTTAACCAATTAGAACCTCAATTTTCTTATTTGTAAAATGAGTATTGTAATAACTCTAGTACCTACTTTATGTGGACAGTAATATGATACATAAATTGAGATAGAATATTTAGTATGCATTTACTATATATCAGAAATTAGTCTCATTGTATTGGAAATAAAAATATAAGCAAACAAGAAAATATTTTGCATTTAAGGAACATAGTTTATGATGGAATAAAACAATATACAAAAATGGGCTAGAAAATAGGAGAAAAGGCAAAAGGTTGGAACATACTAATTACAGCCTAAAATGAAATAATAGGATCTGATTTCTGGCAATATAAGACAAAAGTTGGCCTATTTTAGTGGAAAGTTGCTAGTAGAAAAGTTGAGATTAGTGTTGGGGCAGAGTCTAAATAAAGGCAGCATGGCAAGAATAGTATACATCAAATTTTTCTGGCAAACTATAATCTCTATATAAATGTCATTTATGATTATTTTTAGCATAGAAAGTGGACATTATGGTCAGCTAGTGGATAGATTATTGGCAGTGAAGTCAGAAGTACCCGAGTTCAATTCCGGACTCAGGACACTTACGCACTTACTAGTTGTGTGACCTTGGACAAGTCACTTAAATTCAACTTGCTTTAAAAAACAAAGAAAAAACCAACCCCCCCCCAAAAAAAAAAAGGACATTATTTTGGAAACCCATGGAATGTGGGGAAAATCTCCTTTTTAACGTTATCTACTTTACATAGTCATGGTAAGGCTCCTATAAGATAAAATGCTTTGCAACTTCCTATCAATCAGTTGATAATTAAGCATTTTTAGGTTTCTATCTTGTATCAGATGCAAGAGATACAAAGAGAAAGAAATAATTCTTAAAATACTAAATAATATCACCTAATATAATAATTTCCAGATCACGAGATTTCATCCATTGACATGAATACCTATCTAATACTCAGTTGCTAATTTCCAGAACAATTACTACCCTGAGTTTTGAGGGAGAAAATACTTTGTAAACTGATGGTGGTGATGATGATGGTAATAGTAATAGTGTTAGTGGTTATTATAGTCAACTAAGCAGTGTAATCTGCTTTTTTATTTGCTAACCAGTGCTTGCAAGGTAGGATTTCTTGAAGAATAATTTTTTTCCACTAGGAACTGCAATTATCTCTCTTTTGTCATATCCCCAATGCTAACAGTAATATTTGGTACATACAACAGCTTAATAAATGCTTACTGATTGATCTAATTTATTATGCTTTCTAATCTTGATAGGAATCACAAGACGTTTTGTGACCTGCCTTTGAGCTTTATATTAAGCTTCAATATTTCTTGTTGCACAATTGTCTGAGAGTCATCAATTAGTAGTGACTGGTAATGAAAAACAGGAATAGTCGGTTCCATTCTACTCCTTTCTCCCTGACCTTGAGTTGAAAATTCTGTATTCCACAGCTAGTTAACATTGACAACATAATAAGACTTTTTTCTTTAGTAATTTTTATTGTTTTGTTTTGTTTTCAGGTTGAATATAATTTCTCTTAGAGTTAACTATTTCAGTTTGTTGATGAAATTAAAATATGGAGAGATTCACTTTATATTGTTGGCACCTCTGTGAATATCCCTCCCCCTAATTCAAGTCAGATTTAACTAGCAAACAGAAGTGGGATTCCGGTATCACAAATAGTCAACTACAGACTGTAGAACTGTAGAAAGGTCTACCAGAAGATAATTCTAATGCTAAGAATTAACCCAAGAGCAGATAATTAACTTTATCATGATTCTGGAAATAACACACAAACACACACACACACACACACACACACACACACGATAACATACATTATACTCTGGTACATACACACACACATTAAGTTGGTATATGAAGTGATCTCAGAGAGAAGGGTGGTCATATTTTCAAGGAAGGAAGATGTCTCTCAATTTAGGGAGATTTTTAAAAATTACTGTTCTAGCTATACCTTTTCAATAAATATCTCTTTCCATTGATAATAACTAATGTCAATTATAGTGAATGAGACTTATGAGCAACAGTACTAGAAACCAGAATGATTTATCATTACCTCAGGAATCCTGAGAGCAGAAAGTATCCTCTGTCCTGAGAGTCTGGCTTGCCTGTCCAATGTAAGATGGGAAAAGAGGGAGGTGGATGTAAGTGGTGCTAAAATAGCATGTCATAAATCCAATTGGTTGATTGATAGAATCATTAAGTGATGTAGCAGCTATCTATATCTGGATGTATCCAAAATATAATTTAACTTAGGAAGCTAGGCTGAAACTCATCTTGAGGGAGAGAATGATCAACAACACAGCTTTAGAAGTATTAATGAAACTGTAGAGTGATTTAGGTGGTGATTCTTGGATAAAAAAAAATATTAATTTCTGTGTATATAAAACATTAGATTGCAAGGCACTATACTTAGGGTGACATACTGAATTCTCAAATCATATCTATAACCCATCTTAGGTGTTATTATTTCCATCTTTCATTCATCATTCCATTCAAAGATGAGGTAATTGAAACTATGAGACTTCAATGACTTGTCCAAGGTAACATAATAAGTGACAGGGGAAGGTTTGATTATAATTCTTGTCATAAAATGTAAAAACATAGAGTTTCTCTTTATGGAAGACCTTTGAGGAAGAACTGACCACTTATTGGGAATGATGGAAGACAGATTCTTTTGAGAACACAAATGAGCCTCAATGGCTGTTGATGTGTATTTTTTGTTTTACTCTGAAATTTGGGATTTTGTGGTTCCTATCTTGACAACACACCACATTTATTTGTCAGTCATTTTTCAGTCATACCCAACCAATCCAAGACCCCAGTTGGAGTTTTCTTGCCAAAGACACTAACGTGGTTTGCCATTTCCTTCTCCAGATCATTTTATACCTGAAAAAAACTGAGATCAACAGGGTTAAGTGACTTGACCATGGTCACACAGCTAGTAAGTGCCTCAGGCCAAATTTAAATTCATGAAGGTGAAGCTTCTTGATTGCAGGCCCAGTAGAATATCCAGTGCATCAAATACTACCTCTAACATAAATTTGCACTTAATTTCAATTTATTTACTTAATCATCATGCTACTATTTTTTTTTCCTTTTGTATTCCTGATTTTCTCTGCAACAATAGGGAAAGCACTTTAGATGATGCACCAAATAGGCATTTCAGAGAAAAAACATTTGGTTAAGAGTTTAGATACTTGGCTTTCATTTCTGAACCAGTAACTGAATGATTTGGGACAAATAATTTATCAGCCTTAATTTTCCCATTTGTCAGATGTTAAGTTCTTTGACCTTTAAAATTTTCCCCAATATAATGAATAGATGATTCAATCATTGAAATTCCCTGAAATTCTCTATATAGCACTAGTATTATTAAGTATATTTCGTAGTCCACTCAATTCAATCCAAAAATAATCAATTGTTAAATGGAAAGATTCTGATGTGACTAAGACTACCAATATTAGGCTCTTTTTTGTAGATGAGAAAAATGAATCTCAAAGACATTAAGTGGCTTACTCAGGAAAACCCCTTTTAAGAAATACCACAGAAAGACTCTGAAGCCAAGTTTTCCTAGCTCCAAACCTGTACTCTATTCAATGTGTCTAGCTATCTCAGTAAGAATTCTGAGATTTTCAGCAAGAAATTCTTACTTTGTCTAAAATTCAGATTTATCTGTAATACATGATCATATATTCCCTGCTTCATGTAGACCTGATCAAATGGCTATGATGATCTAGTAGAATATTATCTCATACAATTATAGGTTAAAGGGTAGAAGAGACTTCAAATGTCCAATCCTCTCATTTTACAGAAGAGGAAATTGAGGCCTGATGTGATACATTGGGAAGTAAAAAAGATAATCTTTAAATCCAGTTCCTCTAATTCAAAAAAAAACAATTTTACAATTAAGCCCATACTAAAATGTCTCAGAAACCAAAATGTATAAATATGGCAGGTTGTTTCTGGTTTTGATTGTTTATGTTTTTATCTGCTGATTTTGTTGCTGTTGTTCCAACTTATCTAATAATTATATTGTTGAATACTATTATTCTGTATTTCCTAAGAATATAATAACTTCTGAGAAAAGAAATACTAAAATTATCACTTATACAATGATCTATGAATTATTAAAGTTGAAAATTGAGCTCCAAGACCCATTCTATCTCTAAATATGCAACTGGTAATAATTAGTTTAATTTAAGAAAAACTTAACCTATAGCAATCTCATGTTGATAAACCTCCAAATTCCAGGCTTTGGAATAAAATTTCTCTATTTGACAAAAATTGCTGGGAAAACTGGAAAATAATGTCAGAAACTCACTATAGACCTACATCTCATACACCTACCAAAATAAAGTCAAAATCGGTAAACGATTTGGGTATAAAAAAGTGATGCCATAAACAACTTAGGAGAGCAAAGTGTAATTTACCTATCAGATCTTTGGAGAAGTGGAGGGGAGGGCAATTTATGACCAAAGAAAAACTATAAAACTTTATGAAAGGCAAAATGGACATCTTTGATTACATTAAGTTAAAAAAGTCTTTGCACTAACAAAATCAACATTAAAAGGGAAGTACAAAGCTGGGGAAAAAATCTTTACCACCAGTGTTTCTGATAAAGGTCTTGTTTCTAAAATATATACAGACCCTGTCAAATTTATAATAATACAAGTCACTCCCCAATTGATAAATGGTCAAAGGATATGAACAAACAATTTTCAGATGACAAAAATTACTATTGATTAGAAAAATGCAAATTCAAACAACTCTGAGGTACTATCTCATCTCTCAGATTGACTAATATGAAGAAAAAAATAATGATAAATATTGGAGGGGATGTGGGAAAACTAGGACACTAATACATTCTTGGTGGGATTGTAAAATGATCCAACCATTCTAGATAGCAATTTGGAACTATGCCCAAAGGGATGTAAAACTGTGTATAAATTTTGACCCAACAGTGCCTAAACTAGGTCTGTATCCCAAGGAAATCTTAAAGGAGGACAACAGATCCACATGTTTAAAAATGTTTGTAGCAGCTGTTTTTGTGGTAGCAAAGAATTGGAAAATTAATAAATATCCTTCAGTTGGGGAATGGCTGAATAAGTTGTGGGATATAAAGACAAAGGAATATTACTTTACTATAAAAAATGAATTTTGGAAAGCCTAGAATGATTTACATGAACTAATGCTGAGCAAAACAGGCAGAATCAAAAATACACTGAAAACAATAACAATAAGAATGTGTGATGATCAACTATGAAAGCCTTGGTTCTTCTGAGTGGTTGAATGATCCAAGGCAATCCTAATAGATTTTGGACAAAAAATGTCATCTGCATCCAGAAAAAGAACTAATAATACAAAGTGTAAATCAACACATGCTATGTTCACTTCTTTTTTTTTGTTTGTTTATTTTAACTCTCCCATGGTTTTTCCCTTTTGCTTTGATTTTTCTTTTCCAACATGATGCATAAAATAATGTGTATTATAAATAAATAAATTTCCTAGAAAAATAATTATATACAATAAAAAAAATAAAAATAAAAAATCATTAATACTTCAAGTAACAATTGGGCTGATCAATATTAGGAGTCGACAAGTTGGTTGGGAAAGTTGGAGTAAATAATTTCACAATAATTTGGAAATTAGACTAGACTAAATTATATTATTTAAATAATAACAATAATATTACAGATACTAAAATCTCTAGGTCTTGCCATTCTGAGGAGCATTTATATGTATAAGGGTTTTCTAAATTAATATATTATTATTCAATGAAAATGATGAGCAGGGTGCTTTCAGAAAAACCTGGAAAGTCCTCTATTAACTAAAGCTAAGTGAAATGTACTGTGTATAAAATAATAGCAATGTTCTGGGATGATCAGCTATAAATGACTTTGCAATTCTCAGCAATACAATGATCCACAACTACTCTGAAGGACTTATGATGAAAAATCTTAGCCATAACCAGAGAAAGAACTGATTGTATCTGAACACAGATTAAAGTATATTCTCTTTCTATTGATGTTACTTTTCTTGTGGGTTTGTTTATGTGTTGTTTTTTAGAGGGAAAATCTATATTTTCTTTCACAACATATCTTTTATGGAAAGGTTTTATATAACTTCATATGTGTTTTCTTAATTATGGTTGGGAGTGGGATAAGGAAGAGAATATGGAATTCAAAGATTTTTTTTTAATGTAAAAATTGTTTTAAATGTAACTTGGAAAAATAAAAATATTAAATTTAAAAAAAAAGTTTTCTAAGTGTCACTGGGTAATCAAATTCTCTTAAGAACTTGTAAGAGTCTATGATAGATGAAAGGTTCTTTTTATTCATTCTCCATTTAATTAGTTCAGTGGAGGCAGAAACACCACTAGATAGAAAGGGGGGGGGTTAGAGCTTCCAAGGGGAGTCACTTTCCTTGAAGCTTCCCCTCAAAAACAAGACATAAATTTTCCACATAAAAGCAAATAGAAAGCTACAATAAAATTTCAATATAACATAGATAGATAATGGGGGGAGAGAGAGAGAGAGAGAGAGAGAGAGAGAGAGAGAGAGAGAGAGAGAGAGAGAGAGAGAGAGAGAGAGATGAATAGATGGATGGGTGGATATTGACTGATTCAATTGATATTTTAAATATCAAAAATTTCAAAACTGGAGAAGAGTTCCAACATTATAAAATATTATATAAGAGGAGAAGTCAAGGCTGAATGAAAATTATAGGGAAAAAACTATAATGGTGAAATGACAACAATGTTTGCACCAATAATAAAGCTTTAATTTCCTAAGGACAATACAAAATAGATAATAAACAAACTGAAGAAATTAAAGGAGAAAAATTAATTACCAAAAATATCATGAGACAAAATAAAGAAGGAAGTTAATTCAAGTAAATAAAGCTAAGACAAAATTATGATAAAACTCAGTAGTTTAGAAATATCTCTGCAGAAAAATACACAAAACAGCAGATTTGATGAAACAAAGTTATTTTTTACTGGAAGACAAAATGTTGGAAAGAACAAGAGAAGTATTTTTTAAAATCCCATAAAATTATTCAACCAGAAAAAGATTTAGAAGCAATACAAATAAAAGTGATAGATTTGGGGAATGGAGCAAGGAGACTGAATTTTAAAACCATTAGGCTTCTTAATTACTGTGAAATAAGAGAGAATTGAAGCAGTCTTGTTCAAGAATTCTTAGTACAAAATGGGTCAGAAATGCTGCAAACAAGAAAAAAGGGTTGCAAATTGGTAGACTCATAGATTTCCAACAGGGGTAAACTCAAAATTCCATTTACATAGACACATGATTTTAAGTTTCAAGAATAAAATAGAAATAGCATGACTTTTACAAGCATCAAGAAAGCATGAATGTGTGTGTGTGTGTATATCTATCTCTGTCTCTTTGTCTCTCTTCATATATATATATATACATATGAAAACACACACTCGTGTATAAAAATATAATTTATAATTGAACAATAGCTTTCATGCTAAAATGATACATTTCAAAATAATCTACACTATCATATTCTGCAAATTAAGAGACACAGAACTTCATCCAAAAGTTTACCTTCCAACAAAGGAAACAATTTATGAGAGAGAAAAGATGATGATTTAAAATATGAATTTGAAAAATATAAAGCAATATCCTTCACATAACTTAGATCCAATAAGAAAATGAGCCATCCATCGAGGCCTAATCCAACTACAAAAAATTTAAAATGAACTCTCTCTCTCTCTCTCTCTCTCTCTCTCTCTCTCTCTCTCTCTCTCCTTCTCCTTCTCCTTCTCCTTCTCCTTCTCTTCTCCTCTCTCTCTCT